>NC_133024.1:93063958-93226250 GCF_048771995.1 Taeniopygia guttata | reverse complement strand
CAACGCACTGGCTTCTATATTTCAGATTACAAGGAAGGAGGGGAATGGAAGTAGTATTTTGATACCATGATAACTTGTCTGAGAATTTATTTTTTTTTTCACAGAAAACACCGAAAGGATAAAAAATGGAATACAAAATAATAGCATATGAATTTGAAATAAAATTCACCTGACAAATACCATCTGCACATCTATCTGTTAAAAGTACAAATGACATGCTGAGCTTGTTTTGATAGCTCAATGAAAAAAGAGTATTTATGAAAACATAGAGGAAAACAAATAAGTGAAGACCAGGGACCACTTACATTTATGTGTGTAACTAAATATAATCGAAATAAAGATGAAAGTTACATTAAAATAATTATAGCAACAATGAAAAAATATTATGAAATACATAATTACATGCACACCGGTACACATATCAAACAGCTGGTCAAAATATCAGCTAGTGTGGATTGTTTGTTTAGTTAGCTGTAAATATTTAAACAAGAAAACATATGATATTGGCAAGAGAGTGAGAGGTGAAAATGTGAAATTATTTTCCCTCACCATCAAACAGAGCCATAGTATAAATAGTTTCAAACACTTCTGAAACCTTTGAAATAGCTGTGTTGTTCTTCTTCTAAAGAAAGCAAGAAAATGCCTTGGTAATTTTACTCAGTTCAGATGACAGAACCAAGTTCTTCTGACTGTGATAAGAGACTTCAAAGTATGTCTGTAGAGGCTCCTTTTGTTCCCTTTCTCCCAAAGACTAGTTTTATGAAGTAGAGCAGTTCTGATGGGAATGACTGAAATTTCATTACTTCCTCCTCAAAAAAGAAATGTCTCACTACAAGAAAGATGTCTAAATTCAGGTACTAATTCTGACTGAGGCAGGTAGTCAGTTCTGGATTTGACCTGAATTTATTTAGCACAGGACTACTGGTTCTGAATCTGAGATAATTTCACCAATCAAGATTATATTCAATCTGGTATACTCCCACAAAAAAGATGTCTTTGGGGGAAGTTACCATTTTCTATCAGTATGTATGTAACAAAATAGTTTCCAAAATATTCTGATGAAAAGAATAAATATCCTGCAGCAATATCCTTTGGCTAATGAATACAAAATCAATTTTGTGAGTGTGCCTTTAATTAATATCCATACTACCAGGTCACATGTTTTCCGCTTAGTGGAATTTTATTTCTGTGGGTCTTTGAAGATACAATAGCATGGAGTTTAATTTTTTTTTTGCTGTTTTTCAGAGGGATTACCAAGTGTCGGGTACAGTGTTTGGAAAACTGAACAGGTTTTACTCAAAAGAAAAATCAGAGACATCTTGAGGACAGAAATCTCTCATGAAACTGCTGTTTGAATCACAATGTGCTGCATATGGATTTAAATCTCTGACCTTAAGTTTTCCATCTGTAAAGTTTTGTCTTGATTCACAAAGAAAGCTGAAAGAAAGCTTAGCAAAATAAGAAGTCCTTGCAAAGGCCTATATATTTTGTTTGATTTCAAAAGGGGGATACATATTTCATGCAAGGAAAAAATGTGGACCATATATGTAAATTGAACATATTGGTTTTTTATTTGTCTTCTAAAAGAATAATCTTTGAAAAAATCATTCTGCATTATTCAAGACATAACAGGGCACTTTATATCACTCATACGTTTTAAAGTAGGGTTTTTTTGGTAGATTGTTTTTTTGGTTTTTTTGGGTTTTTTTTTTTTTTTTTGGTGTTACATGGAATAGGGCATGTGTTTTACTGAAATAACAGGATTTTTTTAGGTTCACAAAGAAAATCCCCTGTTATATTTTTGGAGAACATGCAAGACAGTTATTTTTTAAAAGGAGAAATGAGGGTCTATATGGGTACTAAGGATAGTAATGGTAATAATTTATGGATGCAAATAAAATATTAGCAACAGAAGCACAAAGGGAACAGTGATACAAGTGCAGCTGAGAATTAAAGTAATAAGTAACAGCACGCCAGTTTCCTGAGCTCTGGAGAGAAGCATGAATGTTTGCCACAGTCCCATAATTAAGCCTCATGTCATACCTGATGAAGATTTAAAATTGCACTTCTGGGAGAAATAAGCCAATGGCAGTGGTGTTGAACATCTTCCCAGGGCCCTAAATGATATTCAAAAAAACAGGTGACAGAGCCTGTTCTGAGGGTCTGTTAGCATGGAAATTTTTGTCATTGCAGAGGTATTCTTTGCCCTTATTGCTTTTGAGATTGCATTTTCCTAAGAAGTCTTGCCCATTCTGTGTCACATAATGTGTGGCACATTTTCTTCACTGTAATAAACAAGCGGTGCAGCAACAAGTGAGCAATCTGTGGAATGCAAATAGGAAACTTTGGGGGAAATTTTTCCTTTTTTTGTGTGAATTTTGAAACTCTAAGAGTAACAGTAAATGAATCAGCAAATGTAAAGAGATTGAAATTCACTGTTCTAAATCTATATAATGATCTAAATATATATATATATAAAATTCACTGTTCTAAATCTATATTTCTATATTTCTAAATCTATATGCTTAAAGTTATACCTTGCAATCTGTGGAATGCAAATAGGAAACTTTGGGGGAAATTTTTCCTTTTTTTGTGTGAATTTTGAAACTCTAAAGGGTAACAGTAAATGAATCAGCAAATGTAAAGAGATTGAAATTCACTGTTCTAAATCTATATTTCAGGAAAGGAGTGACTTCTGGTAACAGAAAGTGTAATAAAATACAGAAATGGTGGGGGTTTTCTATGAAAAGACCAGACTTCTGATAAAAAGACCATGTGTCCCAGTATTTGTCTGTATTCCTAAGTGACACTGCTTTGATTGCATCAGTTCTTGCTCTTTCCACAGTGCACATTGCTGGTGAAGCACATTCCTACACATAAAGAGCTTATACTTAGCTGAATTGCAATATCATCATGCAGTTTATACTTCATCCCCATAAGAATCCAGTCCTGGATTCTTTATTTCTTTAAGACAAGAAAACTTGTGTTAAAGTAATGTCATTTCAGGTTGCCAGGGCAGTTTCTATATAAAAAAACTGATGACAACCAAAACACCAACCAAAAAAAAAAAAAATCAAATGCAAATATTTGTAAAAAATAACATGGGAAGAAAATTGTGCAGGCAATGCAGTGAATTAAAAAAAAAAAAAAAAAAAAAGGAAACAAAAGATCACACTGAAAATAAGCATAATCCATGGTTTTCCTAAAAGCAGGGTACTAGTTCACTATCTGATTTATATTATTTTAATACCCAAGCTTCATTCCATTGTATTTTTGATTGGGTAGGTAATGATCTGTATTTTTACTTCTTCATTTTTTTCTTTCTACATTCCTTCCTCCATAGGTGCACTACTCCTAGTTACAAAACTGAAAACTGAATGATAGATGAGACATAGATAGAGATAGAAGCCCACAGATGCATATGTAATACACGTATGTATAAACTAATATTTTCTGTCATCTAATCTATTGCTCAATCTCTTCAGTGAGCAGGCTGAGATGTTCATAATGCAGTTGCCCTGGAAGCTTGTTCCTGCTGCATTCTTTGCCTGGAAGACACCTGTTCAGCAATTATATGGCCAGCAGTACATTAGCAACATTGCCTGCTGGATTGCAGGTGTTTGAATCTATAGGGAGAAGGTCATTACATTACCATTTCTCTCCATCTGGCCCTAAGAAAGCTAAATGTATATGGGCCATTGAGATTGCTCACTTCAGAGGATATCTCTCTGTCCATTTATCATCAAACAGCACATGCCATACTGCCTGAATTTCTAAGGTGCTAGTCATTATTAACTTCTAGTTGAGAGGTTTATTAGAGGTACTGTTCCAAGTGAATTTATTCCTTATTCTGCACAAACACTAACAAAATACCTCAAAATTCCTGTGTGCGGGCTCCTTTTTTTATGCCTGATTTTATTGTAACTTGAAAAAAATTGTTCTCTGCAGCAAGATTGTTTGAACCTGGATTTTTACACTGCCTGCTGATGTCAGCAGAAATCTTGGTAGCAAATATTTCAATGTAGAGACACTGACGCTGACCTACCAAATGTGAAAGAGTCGAGGTATTTTTTTTCTTTGTTGAATTCACTTATGATCACAGATTAATCAAAATGGTAAAACGAGAGGATGTGCATTTCACCTTCACCAAACCACTTTAGGGTAACATTATTTCCATAAATTCATTGAAAGATAAACATTAAGAAGGAAGGAAAAGTTCTTCAGCTTTCCAAAGCTTTCTTGCTGGAAATATGCTGGCAGTTTGCCACTGAATAGTCCAGCAATGACTCTGAAAGCTCTTTATTATGCTTACAATTACCTCTCACTCTTTCTATGCAAATCCAGATATGTAGCTAAGTAAAGAGGTAGTGCTATGCCTTGTGTGTATCAAATGGATAAAATTTACCATGAGAAGTTGAATGGCCCAAGATTAAAAATAAGTAATAAGATTTAATGAAATATCTTGGCTCAAAATAAGATTAATATACTGACCCTTTAGCTAGAAAGAAATTGGAGCAATTTGTGAAGATATAGAGGAATTTATATTTAGAATTGATGTGTTTATGGATATTGCTGTATGGTGTATTTGGCTACAACAGACAGAAACAAACCACATGATCCAGAACGTCCTCTGCAGTCCTATCTTCTTACCAAGTCAATAAGGAAAGGAGACTCTTGTCACTGGGATGCTTTTCTCAAAGGGAAATATTTGGCCTGCAAGTCACAGTTTTCTGTTCTCACTGGCTACAAAGAACCACAGAATGGTTGATGTTCAAAAGGACCTCTGAATGTCACCCTGTCAAACCCTAATGCTCAAACAGCCAATGAAGATCAGACTACCTGGGCCCATTTTCAGACAACTTTTGAAAATTTCTGAAGATGGAGACTGCAGCCTTCTTCAGCATAAGTAATCTTCAGATAAGCAATCTGCAGCATCTCAATAAAAGAGTGTTTCCTTATGTTCAAACAGAACCTCAGTATTTCCTCTTCAGCTTATTACTTCTCAAGAGTACTGCCAAGGATGCTAGTGATAAAAAGTAAGTAACAGAAATGAAATAGGTGAAATTTTATGCAGACTACTCATCCATCATAAAACTACTAGTAAAACATTTGTCCATCTTTTTTTCTATCCCTCTGTGGAAGGGATTCTACAAGCATATGCATAAAGTTATACCTTATTTTATTTGGTATCATTATTAAAATAAAAATCTAACTGTGAAAAATAAGACCCTATTGTCCCCTGAAGAGGGGAAATGATGATGTAAGTGCCGATCTCTTCTTGGATTCAATGACAGGACACATAGGAATGGTTCACAGATGCACCAGGGGCGGCTTAGGCTGGACATTAGGAATCATTTTATTACTGAGAAGGTGGTCAAAACCTGGATCAGGCTTCCTAGACTGGTGGCCAATGTCCCAAGCCTGTCAGTGTTTGAGAGGCATTTGGGCAATGCCCCTCAGAACATGCTTTAACTTTTAATCAGAAATGGATTGGTCAGACAATTCAACTGGATTATCATGGTAGGCCCCCCAATGGAAATATTTTGTTCTATTATATTCATTTTGATTGCGTTCTATTAAAAAGCCTTAGCTTTTTTTTTTTTTAATTATTTTTTTTTTGTTGTTATTTACTTTAGATTTTGTTTCTGTGATGCTTTTTATTGTTGTCATTTGGGTTTTGTGGTTTTTTGGGGTTTTTTTTAATCCTGGTTTGGTTTTGGTTGGTTTTTTTTTTTCGGTGGTGTTTTTTTTTCTTTTTCTTCTTTTTTTTTTATTTTGTCATTTAGTGTTGTTTTAGCAACAGAATAGTATCAAGTCGCTGTGCAGAACAATACCAGTTTTTCAAAATAAGTTGTGCTAACTAAAATGTAAGATCATAATCACTAGATGTAACAATGGATTATTGTCTCCTTTATTGCCTGGGTAGGTAATTGCTTCATTTAGTTTTTAAAGTATGCTCCATAAATCCAGATATTTTTTGTTTTCAACAGTTTTCTGATATAATTTTGGGACATACTTAAGATCATATACTATTCTCATCATGGTTAGTTTATGTGAAACTATTAACCCAGGTGCTTATCTTCTCTCAGCAAAAGATCTTCAGGATGATCCTAAAGAACAAATCCTAAAAATGTAATGGAACTAAATAATTAATAGAAAGGTTGTTCTTTTATTTTGCTGTGGACAAGTCTTTTCTTGATGTACTTTTCCCTATCTGTGTATTAGTTTGTGCTGACCTGCCTGTACTGCTGAAAACTCTGGCTACATCTTGGCAAGATGCAGGTAGGCATGAGACAGGGTATGACTCAGGCAAAGAAAAAAGAAATACAATGAAGAAGTAAGAGAATAGTAAATAGAAATAGAAGAGATCTGCTGATCTGGGAATTATTGTAAGATCAGACTGGTATTTGTGTAGCATGATTTAGTACAGTCAATTCAAAAGCCACTTTGGAAAGTACTGGAACAGTGACAAATAAACAAATATGAATAAAATCTCCTTTAAACAGCAAAGAAAACTGGTGTCAAAAGACATAGGCTTAGATTTAATAGGGGTTTATCACTATAGAAGACAGTGAAGGTGAACAAAACTGCTGCTTTTTCTAATGTGCGTTCATCTTTTATCTTTTATTTTGCAGTTGAATTTAAAAGACATTAATAAGAGAATCTTTAGCTAAACCATTTGCCTGACTGATGAGGTTCAATTGTTGAAAGCTTGGATTAGGCTTTCATACTACTTAGCTGCCAGCATTTTGACACATGAACTGATTAAATTTACAGTGTCTAGTTCTTTCAATATTTTCAATTTCATAGTTTTCAATGGATTAAAAATACATATTGCACAGCATGAAATTAGATAATTTATTAATAATATTTTGTATTGTTTAAAATTATTACCTAAATATTTTTAAATTTCTTTTTTTTTGTATTGCTTTTTATAGTAATCTAAATGTTGAAGTATCAAAAGAATTTACAATTTAAAGTTTTATTTCTCAAAAAAATCAGACACAATAACGAACATTTGTTTTAAACTGGCAGCTACACTTAAGACTGTTAACTTGAAAGTGGTCAAGTCTTATTATAAAAATATGAGATTATAATTTAATCTACCAAAGACTTCTCCCTTTTTGCAAATTACAAATTCCTCTGTAAATCCACTATAGCTTTCCTATTTGTAACTGTAGTGATTACAGAAAATCTCTGTAAATATGGACTATATGCTTAGGTTTTGAACATGTTTAATACAGATTGCAACAAAGGGTGAAAAGGAAAGCATTTTCATAGATTAAAACACTGAGAAAACAGTAATAAGAATCAATTTGGAAAATATAAAAACATATAAGCACATTTCTTTGTGTTTCAAGAAAACTGCTGCTTTAGAGATTTTTGTTTAGTTAACTCTTTTTCAGAGATAGATCATGAATCAATTTTGACCAAATAAATCCCTTCATCCAGAACTTTCAGGTCTGGGGAAGGGAAAATATTCCATTTCAGAATGGGATAAAACAGTATTTATATGGGTATAATACATATTTTGTGTGTGCCTAGTAAGTTTCTAATGTTCAGTCAAAATGCTACAGGAATGAAAAAATCATCTGTGTGTTATGCAGTTTTCCTTTTATAACTTTTGAGTCGAATTGTAGTGTATGAACTCTGTGTAGATGGAATCTCTGTATGACGAGACTTTAATTTTAATCTGTTTTTATAAAGTTGCAAATTCTTCTTGTTCAGATGGAAGAAGCAATCCAGGCATGACAAACCTCAGAGCTGAATTTACACTTCAGTTCCTACTCCAGCCTCATATGCTTGCCTGAACAACCAGGACAGACAGATAGAAGGGCAGAAGGCTGACCGAGTCAGAGTGAGGAGAGGAAGAACCAAGGGGAACTGGATTTGTCTCTTATCAGGGAGGTCTTTAGAGGATTTAAAACAGAGAAAGGAATATCTTTTGCTCATCTTTAACAAAATTAGAAAGTCTGTGCTTATTTTAACAAATAATATTATTCTTACATTAAAATATGGTCTGCAATACATCAGTATTTGTAATGCCTTCACTTCTAAATGTAGAAACCCCCACTAATTCCTTAACCTCGATATGTAAACCCAGATACCTATTTCTTTCAATACCTTCCAGTTCTACTAAGTTCAGTAAACAATTATGTAATTTAAACATAAGATTGGAAAGGTGATCAATTTACAGTTGATAAAGGAATAATCAGTTTGTCTAAGGCATGGTAGAGTGAAGCTCCACCAGAGAATGACTTCTTCAGAATCTCTAATACTTCTTTGTCTTTCTACTTGACCTCTCAGCTCTGCCATTAGGCTGAACAGATTACTGACCTCATTGCTTCTCATACAGCTGTTTTCTCTGCTGCCCTCTGCCACTACATAAGTAAAGAATCACAGAAAAATGATATTTGCAAATTGCATTGAAAAAAAGGATGGCCATTCATCTGAAAATTTACTGGGATAATTTTATCATACTATTCTAGCCTCCTCAGTCCTTCATGGTCATTTGTCACAGGAAATGGCATAGTCTTGTATGTATATGACAGCCACAATATTAAAGTCACCTAATGCTTGCTAATACAGAGAAATATGAAGCCACTTCATTGTTTTTTTCTTCTCAATGAATATTGACATCAAATATGGCACCAGATTTCAAACTGTAATTTTTTAAGGAATAAATTACTTCTATTTAATTGAAAATTTCCATTTGAGTTTTGTGGAATTGCGAACTGTCAGACACGCTAATTTTGTGCCTGTAGTTTGTGCAATATGACTTGTTGGGTTTTAAGTTTGGTGGTAAGACATAACTCTGGGCACTCAGTTCTGCCCATGGCATCTTTTGAATGGGTCAAACTCTGGGCAAAAACACATCTCTTCATAAAGAGCAGAAGAGTTGTGACCTTTGGATACAGATCTGGCCCAGGTTTGTTGGATGTTTCCAGGCAGCCAGGGCTTTCTCACCACATGCACTTTAAATTAATAATTTCTACTCCCAGAATCTACAGCTCTAACAGGGCATCTCTGATATCATTGCCATGTTCTGAATTTTCTGGTCATCTTTCCATCAGTTAATAGAAAGCAATGTGTAAATATTAATATTTAAAGTCCTTTTGGATATAAAGCTGCCCACAAAAGGAATCAACCAACTTTGACATTTTCCATGGACAAGAATTTCAAAGACTCAAATTCCAACTGCAAAAATCAGGGATAAAAAAAAGAATTTAAATAAAGAAAACTATCAACCAGGTCAGTGCTGGTGTTGGATTGGGTGTAAAATCTTTCTCAGTAAGATCTGCTATACCCTCACCTTTGTCAGGTTTGGCTGCACAAAGGTGCTTCTCAGGTTCAAAATAAGAATAGTTTTAGTGTGCAATCCAGGCTTTCTAAGGTGAGATCCATTGGGGGCAAACAATAAAAAACTACCTTACAATTCAGGGAATGAACTTGTGAAGCTTTTTAGCATAAGTAATATTTTTATTTCAATTTATATATAATATTTATCTCTAAATTTATCATAAATAATAATTAGATTGCATATTTTCAATGAAACCTCAGAAGTGTTTAACCAAATAAGTATATAAGACTAGAGTCCCCTAATTTCTTTATCAGCTCATGAAAAACAGGACATTGTTACTGCTTTGACCATGTGTGCTACTAGGCAGGTAAAACTACATGATCATTTGATCTCTTCACATGCTCTCCATCTCATTTAGTGCATAGCATGAAGTGTATTAAATGAGTTAGCTTATTTTTCTAATAAATTAAACTTCCACTTACTGAAGATGTGCACCATATCACTGGAAGCTGTGAAATGTGAAGCCAAAGTAAAGAAATGAAGAGAAGAAAAAAAGTGATTGCTTAATGAACTAAATATTTGTCTTTAACCCATATTTACTCTGACATTTGATAGAAGGTTCATTTTTTAGGATAAATCATTTAAAAACATATAACTGCAGAAGACAATCAGCTAGATTTTGCTTTCAAAATACTGATTAGAATTAAGTAAAAAATAGAGTATATCTCACAAGAAATTTCAAGACTTTCATTTTTTTTCCATGCGGATTAGGAATGAAACTCAAGTATACCAACTTACCCAAAGAAATATTAATGATTTGAGCTGAAGCAAAATGTTCTGCTTTCTCAGTTTTTTTTCCCTAAATATGTTGAGGCTGAAAAGAATTATACATAGGTTACTATAAGAGAAATCTTTCAGGAACTTTCAAAATAATGCCTGAAGCTTGGGACAGTTGTCATATCCAACTGTTTGGTAAAAAAGGAAATGAAAAAGAAAAAAAAGAAAAATAGATAAAAAATAGTAAAAATGTGTGCACAATAACTTGATCTCTTCTACTAAATTAAAAAATTTTTAAAAATTAAAAAGAAAAATGAAGGGGGAATGGGATGTGGTTGTTTGAAAAGAAATATATTGATCAGCACACTTGGGATCATGGGAAAGATTGAAAAGTAATTACTCTGTTTTCTGTTGCAGTTGTCTGATTTGAAAAATCAAGGAATAATCTCTTCTCATGTAATCGTGTTGCAAAGATAAAAATCTGATGTTCATTTTGCATGATTAAGGCTGTTTTTTAATGGATTTCTTACTCTTTTATTGCGCAGCACAGTGTCTGGATGTCACAATATGATTTATGATGACATGCTTTGAAATATGAATATATTTGATCATGAGGATATGTATTTTTAAATATAATTGCTTTTAAATATTTTCAAATCTTGTTTATTTTCCCATTTTCTGTCCATTCTACAAGTTTCATTAAATTACCCTCATTCATGTTGAATTTTGTGTATGCACAAGTTTTACATGCGGGTTTATATATATCAGTTAATACTGAGAACTAAAGTTATTGTCTATTATGCATAGCTTTGACTCCAAAACTTTGCAAGTATGCATGTCTTTTATTAAAGCATTGTAATATGTGAGTGTAGTATTCTATTACAGTACAGCACTTTGTTAATATGTTGCATTTATTTAAGTACAAATCTTTTCTGTAAATGTTTAATAACACATAAATTATGAATGAAATTTGAGACATGATTAAACAAAAGACCTAAACCTTAGCCTTCTTTACATGAAAAATTCACAAAATTCAATTAGACTTTATTTCTGAATAATATTGTACAGAAGTTTGATGCCTACCCTAAGCCATTCTTCTTTCTGTCTTTTTTTTTTTCTTCAACTGTAAATTATATAAATCGTAGACATGTCTTTCTCATCTAGTGCTCTTCTGTGATGTAGTGACTGCATCAGTGAACAGCCACAGCTGTGACCTACGTGGATGTCTGTAAGGGTTTTGATATGGTCCCCCACAATGTCCTTGCTGCTAAATTTAGGAGATAGGAGTTTGATGGATGAACTTTTAGATGGATAAGGAAATGGCTGGATAGCCATATCAAAAGATCAAAAGAATTATAGTTCCATGTCTAAGTGAAAATCAGTAATGAATGCTTACCCAAGGTAAGGTCTGCAAGGTCCTAGTGGACCAAGACTATTGATTTTTTTCATCAATGGTATAGACAGTAGAACTCAGCTCACCCTCAGCAAGTTTGCATATTATACCATGCTGAGTGGTGCAGAAGATATGTTAGAGGGTACAGATGCCATTCAGAGCAAACTTGAAAAGCTTAAGAGGTAGGGCCAAGTGCAAGGTTTTAAACCTGAGTTGGATGCAACTCCCAGTACTGAGACCAAGGAATGGATGAATTTAGAGTGGCCCAGCAAAGAACAACTTGGGGATATTTGTAGGTGAAAAATTAGACAGGAGTTGTCAGTCTATGTTTACAGTTCAGGAAGCAAATTACATCATCAAAGGAAGGATGGTCAGCAAGTCCAGGGAGGAGATTCCCCTGCTGTCGTGACATCTCACCTGGACTATTGCACCCAAGACATGAAAAACATGGATCTTTTCAGACAGGTCCAGAGGAGGGCCGTGAAAATAGCTAGATGACTGAAACACCTATCCTGTGAAGAAAGGCTGACAGAATTGGGGTTGCTCAGTCTAGAAGAAGAGAATATTCTAAGAAGACTCTCTTTCAGCCATTCAGTTCACAAAGACACTTATAAAACAGGATAGAACCAGTTTACTAGGGCCTGTAGTAACAGGGCAAGGGGCAGTTTTAAACTGAAATTGGTTAGGTTTAGACTGGAAAAAAGACTGTTTTTATCATGAGGGTGGTGAGACACAGGAGTAGGTTGAATGTGTGGATGCCACCCTTGCAATTCTTCAAGGTCAGGATGGACAGGAGTTTAAACAACATGATCTTGTGAAAGACATCTCGGCCCATGATGGGGTCTTGGAGTAGCTATTATTTGAAGATTCCTTCCTACTCAATTCTATGATTCTGTATCCCACTAGCTATTCCACAGTGACTGGTTGAATACTAGACAAGGAAAGCTGGAAATTAAACTGAACATTTTCTTCTTCTCCGCAGTTATTGCTCTATGAGGCTCCACACTGGAGTCTTTTCAGTCACTTCAGTTCACTTTTCTTTCTACTTTTTTTCTGTAAAAAGGCTTCTTTCATTTATTA
This sequence comes from Taeniopygia guttata, assembly GCF_048771995.1. NCBI lineage: Eukaryota > Metazoa > Chordata > Aves > Passeriformes > Estrildidae > Taeniopygia > Taeniopygia guttata. Next base: position 93,213,699 of record NC_133024.1, on the reverse strand, counting down.
ATGAATGAAAAATTAAATTTTTCATTTTGGGAAGGAAAAAATACCTCAATAACATTTATTAATGCTTTGCTCTTCTAGGTGCTAAAATCCCAAATATTATCTCCTTCAAAAAAGATTTTTTTTCTATTTCTTCATTCAGTCTGTTGTAGAATTATGAAGTGATATTTGTCAGGAACATGTAGCATAGATAGTTATACATTTTCACCTGTTCTGAGGATGCGCTGTTACTTCATAATTTCTCTTATAATTACCCAGAAAATCTCCCTGATTGCTTATTTTGAATTAATTGAATTCTTGAAATTGTTTGTCTCCTTAGTTAAATAAAATATTTAACCAATGGCCATAAATAAAGCTCAAAGGCATTAAGTACCTCAACCTCCAAACAGCATCTCTGACCTGCACATAATTTAAATATGAACTATAACAATAAACAAGTACATTTATTTGAAGTCAGACCCAGGGGAATTTACATAAAATTTCCAAGACTATAATTCAGTTCAGATGTATTGGTATCTATTTGGCATCTGGATTAGCTTATCTTTGGAGGTCTCTTCCAGCCCAAACTATTCTAAGATTCTATGATTCTATTCAGAAAGAAATTAATGATAATACATTTAGTGGCTACTTTAGACTTTAAATTTGTATGTGCAAGAAGTTGGCCTTACCTGGGTGTTATAAGCTTTCATATACTCAGTAAAGATGAAATTTCATCTAAACTATGTGTGCTCCAGAACTGCTTATGCACTGGAGCATGTAGACTTTTCTACCTTAGTCATCTGTAAAAATTTCTCAGAGCAAGTCTGCTAAAATGAAACAGCTGAATCTTTCCCCTGTGCAAATGAATCTCAGACTCCATAAAATTTTAAAAAAAGCAAACCCAAAAAGACCACAGAAAACCCACCCCACAATAGCTGTTAGAGGTATGAAAACTGTCAATTACAAATAGATTACACCCATATTTGGAAATTGAGAGTTTCCATTTAGAAAGGTAAGATAAAATCTACGCTGGGAATTTGTGTTGGAGAATTCTCTTTGGAAAAAGAAGAGGGAAAGATAAGTCTGCACAAAAGCAATCTAAAAAATGCATGGTGCACAAGTCATCAATAGTTTATTTTTAGTATCATTCATGATGAAAAATTCATACTAGTATATGTACTAATATCTTTTTGTTGCAAAAAACATCTTTCATAGACCAGAACTAGACATCCTTAAACCAAAGAAAATTATGGATTTTCTTTTTTTCCTTTTTATTTTCTTTTTTTTTTAAGTGAATGAAGGAATTATATTAAAAAATAAGCTGGTTTATTAGTACCTAAATAAATGTCTGGAAAAAAATTGTTTTAAACCATATTTCTCACAAACTATGCCTAAAGTGTCCTTGTGTTATTGTATATACAAGGGATAGGCAAGTTCTGTCTTCCACTCTGTCTGGACGTGTCATTGATGGGTTTCTGTTAACACATTTTTTCCATTTCTCTTCCATGACCTTGAGCCCTTTTTCTCCTACATACTGCAAAAGTAATCAAGTAAATGATACACAGAGACCTTTCTTTAAAGAGCGACTCCTTTCAACCTTTGTGGTAAGAAAGACATAGACATTGCTCAGAGATGTAACTTCTAGTTTTCTTTTAATATTTGGGTTTTAAAAAAAAGAAAAAGAGCTTTAAGAAAGATTTTCTAATTATGTGTTTCTAGGTACACTCCCAGATGACAAATATTTCTTTGAGGTCATAAAAATGTATTTTCTTTTAGCAAACAAAAGTATAAACATATATTTGATCAAAAAGCTAAAATACAAATAGTGCATATCCTTGAAAATGTTTCAGAAAGCCATCGTTTATAGCTAAGGATTCTATAACTGGGCTTGGTAATTGGTATCTCCACACTGATCTGAGATGATATATGGAACAGAATTGAACAGAAAAAGAAACTGCAACTTCGCTGAAAGTAGATAGAGGTATTACTAAAGTGAAGCATTTTCTAAAAAGTTAGGGCAAAGAGACAATAATTACACTGTCCGTTTCCTAAGTTTTCTGTTCCAACCTTCAGGAACAGCTTTCACTGAAAAGGAACTTGAGTGTTTGCAGGAAAAAAAAAAAAAAAAAAAAAGAAAAGGGATACTGATAAATTATTCTCCATGTGTATAGACATGTATTTATATGCAGCCTAGTCATTCTTGTACTACAGTTACTGTAGTAAGCCTGAATGAGAACTCACATACTGCATCACAGGATATAGTTCTTATATATGTGGTAGATAATTGATGGTACTAGATCTGATAGCAAAAATCTCTGGTAAAGTCTGGTACTGATCAGAACTTGGAGCGGGTCATGCTACCCATAATGGAAAGATAGAAAACAGACTGGAGACTATTAAAGAGCACGTATTTCCTGTGGGAATTCTATGCTCCATAGAATATCTGAATAAATACAGTTGCTAAAGTTTCCTTTTAAAAATAAAATATATGAGAAATCAATTAAAAATAACTTAAAATTTTCAGAATTGATTTTTAAACTCAGTGAATTTCTCTATGTGAACACCTGAGAGTTTATCTTTCTTTATGAAAACTAAAGTGTGATCTTCAGCTACTCAGAATTTATCTTTGCACAAAGCACTACTCATAGATAGGATTATCTGACATACTGAAAGTTCATACTCTAGTTTTCTTCATGCCCATATTTTTATTCTAGACCTTTTTTCTACATTGATGAAGCTGAACACACAGAAATATGCAGAAATCTGTAATTGTATAATGTTATAACTTGCACACAGTGAGTATTTTATTATATAACAATTCAACCTTTTTAATTATGTTGTGAAATAAATATCATTCTACTCTGTTATTAAACAAATTACCAAAATCTGCCCACTCACTAAAGAAATCAGGCAGCATAATTGAACATAAATAGCTCCTGGTATCAACATAATCTGTTGAGATAGCAGAAATCTTTTAATTTCTCCTGCTAAGTAGAGAGCTCTGGCAAGTCAGGAATGGCTTCAGAGCTTTTTTTCCTTTTCTTTGGAAACGGATACCATGTCTTTCAATTATCTGAACAGGGAAAAGATCACAGACATTGGCATTCAAAAAAAAAAAAAATCAAATCAATTCTTAGAAAATCCTGATAAAGTACAAGTGGCATTAAATAAAATTTAACCCCTAATTAATTTATAGATGTATTGAATTTAAAAGTGCTATTTAATCTTAAATAAATGTATCAGAAAAAGTTCACATTTCATGAAAATTATACATAAAGTTGTCTTGAAGAACCTCTTAAGTGAATTTTTTTTTGTTGAATTATGTAACTACTAAATCAGAGTTTTGCTGTATTTCTATACAAAAATAAGGTTTTCAAGACAGGCAGTGATCACACTAAAGCTATTATTCTTCTGGGAAGAGATTCAAAGGAAAACTGAATGGCAAACTTTTTATGTCTCTGAGACTCAAGTGTAAAGCCTTAAAATCTGAACTGCCTAACATTATGATAACTTCTGACACTTAGACAAATAATATAGAAAAAAAAATTCCCAACTCTGATGTCACATATTTTATAGGAAGTTTGGTGTGATTCCTCTTATCTCTGTTACAAAGTGATATTGACCAGAATCAGGCACAGGGAGGGAGCTCTGGAAAAACCTCTGGCACACATGGGAAAAAAATAGTGATTTTTAAAAGCTTGTATTCAATCTTATTCAGTTGTTTTTGTTTCTTCCTTCATCTATGTCCTTATACAATTATGGTGATATCTGACTCTAAACACAGCTGCCCTAATGCAATACACTGAGAAAGAGTCCTAGATGCATGAAATTTAATTTTTCATTTACTTCTACTTCTCTGAATTTAAAATAGTGCTTAAAATAATGGTGCAATTTGAAAACGTGAATTTTTCCATAACTAGATATGGCTGAGATTTCTTCAAACATTGAAATACATTCCTGTGTAGAATGTCAATATTTCATTAATTTTCCAGGTTTACCATACTAATCTGACATGTTTGTGTCACTAAGGATTTTTACTGTTACATTTCATGTTTCTAACAAAAAAGAAGGGTTCTAGAAAGGGTCTCAGAAAATGTGATGGAACATGTTATAATAAAACAAAAAAGTAGTCTAAGACAGGAGGACTTGGGTGGTTTTGTTCTAACACAGGGCAGAGGCTCTCATCCTTTCATAGGAAATTCATATTAGGACACTTTACTTAAAGGAATCCTGTGTGTCATTTCATCTGTTCTACTATAAGATGAATGACAAAGTCTTAGTCTTGTTGTGTGCTTCTGGCTCTACTTAATATAAAATGATAATGAGAGAAGAAAAGAAAAGAAAGAAAAGATAAATAAAAGAAAAGAGAAGAAAGAAAGAAAAGAAAAGAAAAGAAAAGAAAAGAAAAGAAAAGAAAAGAAAAGAAAAGAAAAGAAAAGAAAAGAAAAGAAAAGAAAAGAAAAGAAAAGAAAAGAAAAGAAAAGAAAAGAAAAGAAAAGAAAAGAAAAGAAAAGAAAAGAAAAGAAAAGAAAAGAAAAGAAAAGAAAAGAGAAAAGAAAAAGTGAAAAAGTTCTTCTACTATGCAGAAAGGAGACCAATTTTTGTTTAAAATCACCTTGATGAGGCTTACATGTTGCCATCAATTTTGATTTAATCTCTAAAATAAATGTCTTTAGAAACTTTTCTTACAAAGAAAAGTATTTAAAATCTATCTCACCCAGGCTAATATCATGATGAGTAATTCAATTACATGTCTATGCAACTATATCAGTGTTCTCTTTTAGAAACCTTTTCCCAGATCCACAAAAATATTCACATTTCAGAGACTTACTTGATTTTCTAAAGTTCTCCAGAAAAGTTATGGAGTTACTCTCTTTGTCGTGGAACTTAGGTGCATTTTTGTCCACACTTACAATTTTGCATTTTTTAAAGAGAAGAAAACTACCTGTTAACATTTGTAATGTTAATAATATGATATTATTATATGGGAAACCCCAACCACAACAAAAGCTAAGGTAATTGCTTTAAAGGAAAAAAAACACTTAAAATGAGGGAATAAATGGTATAAGTTTGCTTTAATACAATGGTTCACATACAACATGCAAGTAACAGATTAAGAGTGATAAAAGTCAGAGACAAGGCCAGTGAGAGCCACAGTTATTGAATGAGTTTAAGATAGAGGTCCCCTATTGTGACCCATAAAATATGCAAACTTTACTAACAGCCACAGGAACAACAACAATCAAAAGAAAAATAAATATTTTCAGTAAGGATGAGAAAATATGGTCTTGCTCATAATACATTACCTATTGGTGTTTGCTTCTTTTGAGTTGTGAAAATAGTAAATCATTGACACACCATGGTGTTTAATAAAATTTGCTCACATGAAAAAAAAAATTGTGGTGCAGCCAAGCAAACATGTCCTAGCAAGTCTTGCTAACAGCCAAAATGGTTCTCAATTATGTTTAAGCAGAGCAGGTCTGAGGAGAAAAAAAAAACAATTTTCTAAGCAATCAGGGGGTCCTTCTTACAGGAAAGAACACTGACATATTTCATGTATTACTGCAAGTCAAGTATTTTTCAGGAAAGAGTTGTGTCTTAGTCATAACACCTTCTCTGCATGAAAAGCAGGTTAATTTATCTTCTGTATTGTAGTCTTCTATAAATTTTAAAGGTCATAAAATGGTAGTTTTAATCTGGATTTTGCATGATAAATGTAGCATTACTATCTGAGAAGTAGACAGAGCTCAAAAAGTTGTATACTTTACTGTTTTTTTTTTCACGTTCCAGTCATGGTTCCCCAAATTCCAACATATACAATTATAATTCCTAGAGAATACATATAAGCAGAATAGAACAATTATAATTCCTATAATAATTCAAATTTAATTCCAATTAAAAATAAATATAAGTTCTAATGAGATATTTTATTTTAAGGAGCTATAATGGGCATAATTTTAATAATAATTTCATACTCAACATAAACCTTAAAGCCCTTTAAAATCACTTTAATGTTCCAATACATGTAGTTTATCTTCATCATACATTATGTATGTATGTATTGTTTATTCTTCATATTAATTTTCATATATATATCCTTACAATAAAAGATTAATTATGTTGTTTGAAGCATTTTAAATATGTCTAAGACTTATTTCCCCTTTCCTGTTTTCTTATTCTTTTTGCTTGCATTTTATATCGTGTTCTTGAAAAGGGTTTGCAGTGTGTTAAGTGAAGAGGTAAGCCCTATTTCAGCTTAAGCAGCTTAAGTTAAATGTGATTTTCTGTAGGAAATATCTGTGAGATATGGATATCCAAGGTTTCCAGATGAAAATGCGCTTGCAAAGAATACTCTGAATCACATCTCTGCACACCATTCTGCACACCATTCAGCAAACCCACTAAAACCTGAAGTTTCATTTTCCATGGTATTGGGATCTCTTCCCTACAGTGTCAATTTTCCAGTTATTTAAGCACTGGTCTCCCTGTGGCATCAGATGCAACTGACCAATGAAAAATAGTTGGTGTTCATTTTAAGGTTGTATATTTCCATTTTTCCAGCAATCAAGATGCTATTCCAACTGTTTTTAAATTGGAAATCAGTATGCCAAATGGGCAAAGAAAATCACAGGGTTCAGGGAGACTGAAAAGATTGAAAATCAATATGCATCCTTATTTTGGAGGAAGAAAATAAATATCCTATACATAACTCAGATAACATTTTTTTCCCTTTGTACTTACCATTTCCTCTTATTTTATGGCAATGCCCTACACAAGGGTATATAACACCTCCAGCCATCATGAAATTGTCAACAACAAACTGTGTCAAACCAATCTAATATCCTCCCATGACACAGGAACAGCCTTGTGGCAAGAGACAAAAAAGATGTCATCTCTTGACTTCGGTGCATTTTTTGATGTTGTCTCATATGACATTCTCTTAATGAAGTTCAGAAAACATCATCTGGTGGAAAGTGGCTGTAACATGTGAAAATATTTGCAAAAATTTAATGGCACCACTGTTTCACTGGCACAAAGAAACAATGAACAAACTGAGAACCTGTATTGGCAGCCAGAGAGTATCATCAGGGTTGACTTGATAATGCAGGTAATAGCTTATTTATTAAATTTTCAGGTGTACAAAACTGGGAAAAATTGCCAGGATTTTGGAGGAATAAGAATTTAGAGGACTCCTAATGAACTGGGAAAAAGGTTGGAAAAAGAGGATGCTGTTTATAAGTGTAGGAATGAATTGCACCTTAATTTAAATATATATATATTAAGTGAGCAATATAAGTACACAGTATACCTACAAATCAAAATTTGAAGAATATATCAAAACTATCAAATAATATTTTTTTTTAATTGGGAAAGAAAAAAAAGGAGAAAGCTAAATAGCCTACCTATCTTATCCATTTCAGCTGAGTAAAGTGATCAGCCTCATTAGTCAGGTGGTTATATTAGATAACATAAGGATAACCTAAAAGCCCATTAAAAAATATACTGATATTCTGTCCATGCATCTCTATGTGCTGTACAATGTAATATTGATAGGACCAGAAAGAACTGTTAGGGTTATATATTATTATAAAATAATAGAGAAAGCCTTCTTGAAGTTATCTAACGTCTGCTTTTAAAAGATTTTGGCTTACAAAATAGAAAAGATCAATTATGTTAGTTATATTTATTTCACCAGGCTTCAGTTTGAGTCTGTACATTGAAACAAAACCAGGTTTAATATGCAAGTTGGGTCACTAAACCAGTCACCACCTCTATGGTTCTAAGTTTATAATGGTTACTGACCTTTTGTAATTTTTTGTTTTTTCCAGGCTATCTTAAGTCATCATGATAAGCCTTCAAATAAAAAGGCACTCTGTACCCTATTTCCTCTTCAGTACAATTTCCTGGACAGTGATGTGTTCTCCTGCTCTCACAGGCCATTCACCTTCTGCCCCTGCACATGCAGCAGCTGCAACCACTATGATGAGATACAACCACAGGGTATCACCAGGAGCATAGGTATGATATAACATCAATTACTTTATGAAATGCATATAAACAGTCTCTGACACCTGACCTTGTGAAAAGAAAATGGTCTTAGCCCCCACTCATAAAAATAGATTCAAGCTGCTTAAAAAAAAGGCTTTAGGGACCTTTGGAAGGACACATATTAACACAGAGTGCAGTGCTGTTAAACAAAATATGATAAAACAAATTTGATTGCAGCCAAATATGGATAAGGTACTATGCAGCATTAATTCCTCAGGCTGTAGGTTTTCCATGTACAGGCTAAGAGAAAAAGAAATTGAATAAAAAAAAAAAAACAACTAGGAAAAGGGAAATTTCATGCAGGGAAAAAGAAGTTGTCTTTTTCTGGTTTTTATCTGCTTATGAAAATGCATTCTAGGGAAATGACTATATTGTTATATTTCAAGCTCTTTAAGCATCACTGTCAAAAATTAGTAAAATTAAGCAATATGAAAGAAAAAAGTCCTAATAAGAATGGCTACAGACCTAGCTTAAAAACTTGATTTACATGTATGCAAATAATTATTTCATCTATGGAAAATTCAAAATAAAAATAGCTTCTTTCTCTCATAGTGAATATAATTTAAGTAATTGACTCCCTCTGCATGCATAATAGCAGAGCAATTTTGGAGCATCAGTTAAATGGATTTATGAATAGAAAAAGGGATGCTGTTATGCTTTCTTCATCTTAAAAGAAACAAAAAAAAGAAAACAATAATTCTCAGAAGTAGAAGAACGACAAAAATAAAACAGTAGGAAATTAAAACTTTAACGTGCTTGTCATTGCTAACACCCAGTGTCAGCCCTGCTAAATCTGCAAACAGTAGGCCTGAGACATAAATATTCTAGTCCCTGGTAAAGAAAAAATCCAAATACCATCATCAATGGATGTACTTGTGCATTTTTCTAACATACTATATGTCTTCTAGAGTCCTCACCAAGACAGCGTTTCTTCAATGGGATGCAAAATTATTGAGTTATAAGCTCAAAAAATTAAACCCTTGACATTACTCAAAACGTGCAGAAATGAGACTAATTCGTCAAAATGATTCAAGAGAACTATGCCAAAACTAATATAGTCTTTTAAATGCTCCCTTAATGCACTCATGGACTTGTGCATGAAATATCAATCCTCTGATGAAAAATCCACACCCTATGATTTAGCATAGTCAACTTGGTATAGAAACTTGCTTTCACAGAAAAAAAAAATTATTGAAGGAAGACAAAACTAGGTGAAATAGGGTTAGTCAAATAAACTAAAAATGGTTAAATAAGTTTTCTGACTTGATTACAGTCTGCTAAAGAAAGATTTCACTCTTTAGGTACTAAAGCTTTATGTGAGATATAAAGAGATATAATTGTGAGTATTGCAAATTCTGGGGTTATGTGTTTTATTTATGTATTTATTTGACTTTGTAAAAGAGAAGGGCCAAATGCTTGATCCTTCCTTGTACTATGGGCTTGCAGCTGAGAAAGCTGATTTTATCCTGCATCAAGAGACGTGGGCAGCAAGACAAGGAGGTGATTGTCTCATTCCACTCCTGTGGAGCCCCAGCAGGAGTCCTGTGCTCACCTCTGGGGCCCCCAAAGGAGGAAGGATGGAGATCTGCTGGAGTGAGTGCAGAGGAGGGCGTTGAAGATGATCAGAGGGCTGGGACACCTCCTCTGTGAGGTCAGGCGGAGAGAGTCAGGGTTATTCAGGCAGGAGAAGAAACGTTATAGGAAGAATTGACAGTACCTTCCAGTACCTGAAGGGGCCTACAAGAAAGCTGGAGAGGGACTTTTTACGAGGACTCTAACATTTGATCTCTCTAGGAATTGGAAGATTGCTTATGTGTCCTGTTTGCTCTGAAATTACTGCAGTGCTGCAACACTTGGCATTGCTTACCAGCTGCATGTTAAGAAATCACAAGGATTACTTAGTCATTGAGATTAAGAAACAATAATCTACTGCTTTCATGAACTCAAACTCATAATTTCTTTTGTTTTATTGTCTTCACTATAGTGGAATAGATACATTCAGTAGTAACATATATATGTTAGATGATTAAAACAAAACTTGTTGACTAGTTAGATTAATGACAAAGTTTGGAAAAATGTCACTTGCTCTTTCTTCCATGGCTAGGATCAGCCTAAATTTGAATAATTTAATAATTTATCTAAAAGTGTTAGTTAATCTAATAAAACTAAAGTTGGGAGAAATTCAACAGAAAAATAAGAAAAATAGATAATAAAAATTAACACTGGAACTATTCACCACTTTTGAATTTATTTTGTGTCAGCAGGATTGAAGTACTTTGTATTTTTTAAAACAGGATCTTCACACATATTGAAGTGGGGAGAAGGGAAGTATCATCTTTTCTAGTTTCTCCTTGATTCACCTTAGATACCAGCTGCAATTGAAAATATTATTATGTGAAACAGTTATTTGTCTCTCTGGGCTCAAAAATCCGTTCCTGTAACCAGGCACATACCATGAATTGCCTGAATTTAAACAAAACATTAGAAGAATGGGTCAGCACAGCAGTCACTTGCAAACCTTAAGTGCTCTTGATTTGAATCATTCTTTCATGAAAGCTCATTTCCTTTCTCTCTTTCTTGGGGTATGACATCACTAAGTTACATATCTTTGCTTGTCCTCACTATTCTCATATCTCCATGTAGCCCATCAGTTCTTGGCAGCTATGCTAGGATGTTCATGATCTCAGAGTATCATCAGCACTAAACCCGGAATTCAATCAAGCAGCAAATTTACAGTCTGGATCAGGCTAAGCAGATTGGGTACCTGCTCCATAAAAACAATATGAGGGGTTGCCACCGACAAACACCAAATGCAGTTCCTGCCAGTGAATTTTCATTCAAATTCTGTGTTTCTAAAACAGTAAAAGCTGACTAAACAGCATGTCTCTATTTATATTTTGTAATGGAAATTTTAGGAAGGCTTCCATTGTGTATTATATGAGCTAAAGTACATTTTGGCTTTGTCTTCATAAGCTAGGGTCAAACTGCAATGTAATCAGGATACAGTATCAGTCTGAAAATTAATTCAGGGGAAGAAAACTGAAGAATGCAAAATCTTTCATGAGAAGCTTTGATACATAAATTCATCATAATTTCAGCCAAAGCATACAGTAATGTTGGGTTTGTGGTAGAGGCATGATAGGACGGGGACAAGGGCTGGAGGAAGTTGCTGATATTAGTAAGGGATACAGTGCTGTAGGCAAAATCAGGGTGGAGGTCACATGCCAGGAAAATAACAGGTCTTTGAGGCAAATTCTGCCATGGACATCCTAGAATCATTTACCTTCTGTGAAGCTATGGCAGCTCCTCACTCACTGCAGGGTTGGGCCAAAGATTTTGAATTCCTGTACAAGAATGAGGTGGTGTTGCACAGCAAAACATGGATTGGGTGTCTGTTATAACACTGATTTATTGTGTATTTTACAAAAGGTAGCATTTGTGGTGACTCAAATCTCTGAAACAGGGATGTCATTCACTGTCTGGCTGGTGATGACAGCCGTCTCCATTACATGTTGACACAAAAAAATGTTGACTAAGTGACAAGACTTGCTGCACTGCTGCTCTGGTGAGTTCTTTTAACCAGTTGCCCATTTCGTTACTACTTCATGATCTGTTTATGTTGACTGGCTTAAACTACTTGCAACCACATTCCAAATATTTAATACACTAATTAATATATCTTAAGTACTGCCACAGACTGTCCTATGTGTCTATTCCTGACTATTTACATTTATTTAATCTGTGCTAAGTTCACGCAGTTCTGCAGCAGTAACAACTTTCAGAAGTCCTTGGGACAGACAGATTTTCCCCCAGCATTCAAAGGACATTTATTAATGGGTCTATTCAGAGCAGGGACTGCCTGGAGGGAATCTTCAGGGCTGACTGAAAGTCCCACCTTGAAAACCCTTTTAACAGTTAAACACTTTTCTCTAGAGACAATTAGTACTTCAGTAAAGCACATATCTCAAGTCACTTTATTGTCTCAAAGATGCTTTTAAACTACCTAAGGAAATGATGACTAAATGCATTAGATATGCAAGCAAAGATACCCCTTATCCCTTGCTATCCTATGATTGCAATCATGTAGACACTTGAATGTTGTGCTGCTATTAGAAATATGGCTTAAAATGTGTAGAGACTTTGTTAAAAAGGGCATGAGAAAAGAGAGATTAGGCTGTCAGGGAAGTCTCTCTTGCCTTTGCCTATAGTCTGCTCCATGCAATATTTCCCTTGCACATTGCCCCCTACTACTTGCTACTCCACCAGCCTTTCATTGTCCTCCACGTTATCTCACTTTAGCTGATCAATGCTCTAACCTAGCTGAGCTTGCATGGCTATGTTATCTAAGACTCCTTGTTATTTATACACCATGAAATATTGCCCTAAAGACTAGGAGGACATAACTAAGAATAATCTGGTGTTGATCTGAACCACACTGGCACTGGTGCCTAAGGCATTGTTTGTAAATTCACCAGAATATAAAATTTATTTTGTGAGCTGTGCAAACATTCCTTCAGCTGGCTACCAAGCTTTTAAGTAGATTGTTACAGAGTCATAGTTTTTTAAAACCTATAGGAGAGCTAGTCAAGGCTTGTCTAAAAATATGGTAATTTTCCTGAAGATAACTTATTGTCAAATTAAATGTCAATTAATTAAATCAATAGACTCACTACAGCTAGTCTGAACAATCTCCAAATTTTGGTTCCATTTCTTGTGTGTATAGTTTATGCTAGAATACCTTTAATGGTACAGCTTGAATTTATACAAATCTCTGAAGCTAGCTTTTAAACTGCTTCAATGTAAAGTTATCTGACTTTATCTTATCTTTGGGAATGGAATACAGTTCCTTGTTTAATACAAATGTTATAGATATTTGTTGATAAAATTTGACTTATGCTATCACGTGTTTCATGAACATTTACTTTTGATCTTAATTAGACTCCCTTTTAACTTACTAGAGAGAAATGTTACCCTACAGAATTCAGATATAGACATCTGCCATGAGATAAAATGAAACTAATTTTAAAGTGTCATTTTAATTCCTTGGCTAAAAAATGAAGTCACTAATTAGGTCTGAGGTAAACACATACAATACAGATATGTAATGGTGCCTCAAATGTTCCACCTCTGCTGGGAAGAATATATGTAGACTGAAAACAGCTACCTTCAAAACCCAATTAATGAAGATTAAGGTGAGTATTCCTGTATTTTTGTCTGAAAAGCTAAAAACACTTGAAAGTTGCTATTCAGCAGCATTTAGAATAAAAAAAACCCAACAAAACAAGACCTAGAAAAGCTAATTTTTCAAAATGAAATTACTTTTAAAGCAATTTTCATACCTAATTGCCCTACTTTTATTAACTTTATGATATAATATGATCACAGAAATATTATTCTCTGTAAAAAATTCTCTGCTATGAAGAAGACATTTCATTCTGTGATGTTTACAGTAAAAATAATAATAAAAAGGAAACCACAAAACCCAACAGATATTGTGAGGATATATGAATCATTCTGTTTTAAGTAATCAGGATTCTATTTCCTAAGTGTGATAAACTTATTTCATAGGCAACAAATAAAAGGCTATGTATTAGTGAGAACTATTCTTAGACCAAATTTCATTTTGCAACCCTGGACCATTTTACCCAGAGGGTTAGTTAAAGGAAAAGGGAGGGAAAGAATTGTATAATGTGAAAAGAACATTATTTTCTTTCCCCTCACCTTACTGAATAAATCAGGTTAATATAAAAATCTGTCATCTACTCTTCTGACAAAAAAAAAAAAAAAAAAAAAAAAAAAGAAGTTGTTTGAAAAAATTTTATCCTTTAAGGTGAAAATTAGGAAAAACAGATTTAGAAAGGTGGAAAATAGGACCATTTCATCATGAAACTTGGTCTTTAATTAATAAGAAAGGCAAAAAACTGTTAAACATAAAAGTCTTGTCGCTTTAGTCACAGTACTCAAAACTGTTTAGCTATTAGGTTCTTGAAAGGCTTTTTACCAGTGTTATGAGTCTAAACAGAATCAAATTGTTCAGATTTTTCTGTTTATCCTTGTGTCTGCTTAAGTGCAGTTTCAGAGAAAATTATCAAGAGACTGATATGGTAATAAGAAGAGTAGTTTCTTCATTTTTCACTCTGACCACTTTCTATGAGCCAGGTTAGAAATGCATAAAATACTTGAAAGCAATAGCATAGCCAGAAAAGCAAAACTGAATGCAAGAAGCCAGATGGATGGAGAGTAACGTGATAAAAAAGATGTAGGTGTGTGGGAGATTCTGCTGTCCTTCAGTGTCCATCTGGGGCGTTGGATGCTTCAGTCTCCTACTTGGAAGTATTTAGTCACCAACACAGAGACTTCCAACAGCCACAATGTTGAGCACTAGGTCAGAAAAACAGCCAAGAGAAAATTCCAAAGAGGATTGTGCCTGAGAATCTTACTATTCTCTATATTCACTCTCTGCACTTACTTCTGCAGAGGTATCACAAGGTACCTCTTTGTTAAAGTAGAAAGAGACCTGGAATGACTTTATCCAGATATTTTGTGGTGTTGTATTTGGTTTTTCTTTCCTTGAAAGCTAAGCCAGCTGAAGCTGGAGATGCTGGAACTGCCTTTTCAATGGCAGTTTTCTGGCAGAAAACTTTCGGAGAAGGGGGAAAACAAAGTTCATTCTTCTTTTTCTTGTATTGAAGAATGCTAACACATTTCTGCTCCTCCAGCACTCCTGCTGGAGGAGTACCCTAGTGACCAGATTTCAAACTATGGAAAGAAGATTCAGCCTTGGACAATTTAGGGAAAAAAAAGGAAAAAAAAAAAAAGAAAATGTAGGGAAAATCCAACCAAACAAAACCCTCTATAAACAAAACAAAACCAAAACCAAACAAAAACTCAAAAAAAAAACAAAACAAAACAAAACAAAAAAGCCCCAACAAACTAAAAATTAATAAACCCCACAAAAGTCCTATAATCCATTCAGGCAGACACTCCTGGAGATATTTTATTCTCTGGGTTTCTGCTGGACAGAACATCCAGACATAGTAAGAGAAAATAAGTTATAAAAGGAAGTGGAGTTTGAAATGTTGTGGCTAAATAACTGAAAGTACTGCTGTTGCACTATTTGAGTGGTTTTGATTTATTACTTTAAAGGTTCTAACTCACCCTCTGTCTTACAACTACAGCTTGTGAATCTTGATACCATTTCAGAAAACATTTAGGAACAGCCATTCTTTACTGGATCTGGCTCGAAGGCCAGAAAACTTTACTACACTAATTTCTTTTGCTCTTTCTTTTCCATTTTTTCAAATGAGAACATTTGGTAAAAAGAATAGAAGGATATAAGGTTTGGCATTTGGCAACACCAAACAAAAAAGAGAAAGAAACAATGGTGTTTTAAAATATGTGAGATTAATGGGTAAAAATAAACTTTTGTTTTTATTATGGATATTTACTTTGTGTTAACCTGCATGAAAATAATGCCCCAATTCACTGAAGTCCTTATGAAGTGTTGTCATGACTTGTCTGTACTTAAAGGATAATTCTTCAGCAATTATTTATATTTACTAAACAATATATATAGTAATAATAATAGTAATAATAAAGTTTAACATATTTCTCTCCTTGTCACAATTCCAATAAAATCATGATATTACACATAATTTTGGCTGCTCTGTCAGGTTTAGTAGTAGAATAAAGCTAACATTATTATGTCCACAGATTAGGGCCATTAGGAAAATGGTTTGTTCAATACTTCTAGACATTTTTTTTTTTTTTTTTTTTAGAAAGGCCATTTTTTAACTACAGATTCAGAAATGTCTAATTCCCTGTGTTACTTTAAATTATGCTAAAGGGTATTTCAAAATCACAGGAAAGAATAAAAGAAGTCTCAGATCTGTGTTTGATAGGAGGTTGTTGGTTTGTATTCCTTCTAAAATGTAAAATGATAAACTGCAACTCCTTTGTAGTATTGCCTTGTGTATTTCTTTTTTTTTTTTTTTGCCATTGTACAAATATAATCAGAAATACTTAGCAGAGATACAAATCTAAGATCAGAGATTATAGTTTTAACTTTATAGCAGTAAATTTGAATAAATTTCTGTCAATATTTTGACTCTCAGTTTTGCATTTTTTAAAAAAAAGGCATGTAAAATTTTGTTCAAAGACTTTTTTCAGGATTTCATCAAACAGATTTCTGTTCCACTGCCAGATGGAAATACTTCATTAAAGTTTACTGGGGTGATACATTAAGTGACATATTTATTATCCAATTTTATTGGAGAATCACGAAAATAATTTCCCCCTCACAAAATAAAAGATCATATCTACTGAGACTGAAGGACAAAATAAGGAGAACTACAGAACGTTGTGAATATTTTTTCAAAATCAGTGGTAAGACTAAATTAGGAGAAAGTGGAAATTTGGTTGACCAACTTCAAAAAAGGAAATTCTTCTGAATGTTTGTTTTTTTTAAATTTAACCCCTACTATACACAATAGTCTCTTTTGTTTCTACCTCCTCAGTCTATCCTACCTTTCCTTTTCGCTTTCCTCTAGTGTTTCACTCAGAATTTTTTGCTACATTTCTGACAGAAAGAGACAAAATTATGAAAAAGAAAAAGATGATATTCCTCAGAAATATTTTACTTATGATAATAATTTCAAACATACATTTCTTAAACTATTGCATTAAAAATTTGAATTAATAGGAGTAGGAATATCAGGAAACTTATTTGAAATAGAAAGGGTAGAGTACAGTAAAAGAGTAATTTGATATAAAATACCACCAAGTCAAAGTCAGAAATAATTGAACCTTGGCTTTGTTTTTTTCTACTATTTTTAGTATGAATTGCCTCTAAACACATAATGGAAAATACTGACACTGAGCATTTCCAGTATCCAATATATCCTTGAGACATATTTGAATATGAAGACAATATTTTTGCTTATTCTGAGAACAGAAAAATTTCACTATTTTGCGGAGAACTTCAGATTAACAAAATAGGCCTTCATATCTTGTTTAGCTTGGACAAGAATTAGAAAAATGAAAAGCTCTGAAGAGAAGTTTAAACCAAGCAGTCTTAACATTCCCAGGCATTGTTAATATAGTCTGTTAACTCAACATAGCTTAACACTGTTGAGATAAAATAAGACTGAACCCTATGGCAGGTGGGAAGATTTTGTAATCAACAGCAGAACAGGTGCTCCTTCCTTCCTTCCTTCCTTCCTTCCTTCCTTCCTTCCTTCCTTCCTTCCTTCCTTCCTTCCTTCCTTCCTTCCTTCCTTCCTTCCTTCCTTCCTTCCTTCCTTCCTTCCTTCCTTCCTTCCTTCCTTCCTCCCTCCCTCCCTCCCTCCCTCCCTTCCTTGCTCCCTCCCTTTCTTCTTCCCTCCCTCCCTCTCTCCCATGAAGAGAAGTGGCAAAACTGTTATCCACCAGCTTTGAGAAGAAAGATGGCTTTAATATGCCCTGTGACAGGATCACTATTGATCTGTTTTGCAAATGTAAGAGAAATAATTAATAAATAAAAAGTCAAACTGAGTGTAAGATGAGAGAGTGTTGAAGGGATGAAGGCTTGTAGCATAACTGTGGCAGACCTCTAGATAGATTTCGTGCTCTTACAATGAGACAAAATCTATTGCCTCCTGTGGGAATCCAGGGCTTCCCTCTGGCTGCCCTGGAGGGCCTGGGACACTGTCAGGGGGTCAGGAACCCCCCTGTACAGAGCCGCGAGAGACACTGTCTGTGATCTCTGACCATGGAAAATAGTTTTCAATCTTACAGGATGAATTAAAAGCTCTGAATGTTTGATATGAGTAATAATTAAGTGTGGCATGGGTGCAAAAGTAAAATTTTAGGTTTTCTAGATTAGGGGTTCAAAGGGGACAAGATGGAGGAAATTGGGTGTGTCTTGTCCTTTTCCTCCTTCTTCATGCCCTCCATGTTTCACTGTAGTGTTGGCATTTTTCTATTGGTTTAGGCTGTGGACATGCTGTTTAACGTAGATTATAGATATTGGCACATTATTGTAAATATAGCACACGTAATTTCTGGTATATAATGTTTGTAACATCCTGCTGCGGGCAGAGCCCCGCACGCTGCCCTGCAGGACAGACCTGCGGCAGGGCAACAGAACATGTTAGAGATAAACAGAATAAACAACCTTGAAAACAGCACAGATGAATAATGGGTTTCTTCTTTGGCAATGGGGCAGAAAGACAGAGACTTTCTACAATCTCGGAATCATCAATACCTGCAGATTCCGACAGACTCCTTGCTAGTTAAGGTAGTTTGGGCAGGATAGAGTCTATTTAATATTAGTGTAAAACCTAGATGCAAAATAAAGCACTTATGAAAACAACCCATATGAATAAAATGCCTAAATCATCATTGAGAGGGAAGAGGGGAACTGTCTCTAGAACCTCTAACAATATTTTTCTTTCCTTGCCTGAGCATTTGCCTCAGTAGAGATGAAAATATAAAAGTCCAATTTAGTACATAAGTTGAGCAGTCCAATTACTGTCTTGAGACTGTTATTTTTGGTAAATAAAGACTTTTTATGATATAGCTATTATGAAAACTATAACTCATTTAATTCTCCATAGCAGTTCTTCTCCATGAAAATACAGATTTGCATTGCACTGAGCCAGGAAGATGTTCTTGGAGTTATAAAACATGGTGGAATGTAAGGATGTATAAAAATTACAAAAGCTAAGGAAATTGAAGATAGCTTTCCATTAAGGAGGGTAAAGCAAAATAAGAAGCATCAAAAATCAACAATCATTTCACCCAACTCCTTCATAGCATTGTGTCTTTGCAAACTGAAATATTAGGTAACATGGTTCACCTTTAAATTCTCTTCTGTGGAAACTAAAATAGGCTGTCATCATGCCATAAACTTCCAGCAGAGGTGGTGGTAAACTGCAGCTGTAGTTCTCAGCTTCCCTAGTTTTATGTTAAAAATATCAAAGCTAAACCAGGCTGTTATTTTTGTTTTCACCCAATTTCCTTTTATGCCCATTGCTAAAGGTTGTTTATGGTGTATGCACTTTTTTGCAAAGGTGGCAGAAATCAGGAATTTTATTAAAGAAAAAAAACAAACCACTTGAAAGTTATTCCCTTATAATTCAGCATAAATTCAAATAAAAAATTTTACTGATCAAAAAGTGAAGCAGAATGGATTTTTTTCTAAATATAAGCCGTGAATGCTTTCTTTAAAGTTGTGAAAAGCTACATACTATGAAAAACCCTACCCTAGATAACAGTGTTAATTAAAATTTTAATTGTATCTGTATGAATTACCAAGGGCAGAAGAAAAATCATATACAGAACATTGCTTGATGTTTAGGGTTTATTTTTTTAATTTTTTTTTTAAAATGACATCCCCTTCCCCCTTCTGTTTCTTTTCAACTGTTTCTGGGAGCTCATTCAGCTAAACTCGAGAGTGCAAGAGCATCCCCTGCAGGAACATTACAGCCCACACTGATTTTCCCTTTTCTATGGTGTTTTTTCTTCTGTTAATTTGTATTCATCTTGCATGGTGCACAGTAATTGTGTCTAGAGAATTAGAGAGGGATGGCTATTGCAGTGGTAATAGAATTACTATCAGTGTTCTAAGCTGGTAAAAGGATTGTGAGTTTCAGTCAGAGGATTTAAAAACACATGCTGAAATGTATATCGGGATCTCATTTCTGCAGCACCACTTATGTATTTTTCTTAAGGGTTGTAAGTGGGATCATTTAAAGACAGCAAATTTTGCTAAAAAAGATGATACTAGAATTCTCTGAAAAAGCACCTTTAGGTTTGTACATTAAAACAATATATAAATAGGAAGACATTCTGAATGATCAAACTCTCTGCTTAAGTGTCCTTGAATTCAGTGAGAACTGATTCATGGCTGCAACAGTAGTTACTCATTGTTATTTTATACTACTTTTTTTTTTTCTTCCAGTATGCTCTTCATTAATTTAATCTCCCCCGCTTTATTTAAATAAAAGGGAAAAGAGAAAGTTTTTCATCCTTAAATGTCAGCATATTATAGATATGGCAAAAACCTCTGATATGTGTGTTGCTTTAGAGAGTGAATATATAAAAATTAATATATGGGAAGCAATTTTCAAATCCTGCTACAAGTTCTATAGATTTTATAATATTCTGAAAGCAACAGCTTAATGACTACATATATAGTATTATAAGTTTTAGTAATCTATTTATATTATAAAAAACAACAATAAAAGCCAGATGAATTACTTCTTTTGACCTCTTGAGATGTTGATATTCTACCTATAAGAACTAAACTGTAAATCTTTAAATCTGAATTAATTAGAAGGCAGAAGGAAATTTGAACTATTGCATTTTATTTTATTTTATTTTACTTTACTTTATTTTATTTATTTATTTATTATTATTTATTTTTTACAGCAAGATGCATCCTTTCTGTTTAGCTGAAACTACAGATCCTCTGAAATTTTTGCCCATACAAAATCATGAATAAAATTAATTTGTAGGAAATTACTTCATGTCAGTTTAAGAAGGAGAAATTGATCGTTTAACTGGTTATTTTTCTCTCCTTTCCCTGAATGCTTTAGGAAGCCAAGGTCCCACACAGAGAAGAATTACATAGCAATGCCTGATAATGATCTGGGACTTGAAATAGAACCCAGTGAAGTCTAAAGGTTTTTTAAAAAGAGAAGTAGAATAAGGACCGCAGTATTCCCTGTTCTTTGTTCTGTTGATCTGACTTTTTCTCAATCCTCATTTGAAAAGCTGAAAGACACCTATTTGTATAATTTCTCATAGAAGCAGTGTTCTTTCCCTCAGAGCTGGTAGGGTACCAGTAAGGTCCCAGAGAGCTGGTATTAATCAGGGGTAAGTCTTTCCCTTGTCCTTTTGGGATTCATTCCCTGTACAGAGGTTGGAAACCTTTGTGACAGAACAGCTGTTTGATCATCCAGATCCCCATAATACACCACAAAGTGTGTACAACTCTTCTGAAGAAAAGAGTTTCTGGGTTTTTTATTAAAAAAAAATATAACCATTAGTTTTCAGACTAATAGACCAGTCCTTAACAAATTTCTCCCATCACTGAGATAAAGTAAAATGTGAGCAGGTCTTAGGACATTGAAAAGTTAAGAGGTCCTAAATCGAATTTGATTTTGCCTTAAATGCCTTTTTATAGACATTGCCTAACTACTTACAGATAAAATTTTCTTCAAAATTTGTCTTTACATTTCCTCACTAATCAGCTGATATTTTGCACAGAATCATGTTATAAACAGTGGTTTGGAGTTAAGATGGACACCTTAGTCATCAGTTGTGATCTCCAGGCAGTAGTATATCCCATTATTGGGCCAACGAATATAATTGTTTTCCACTCAGAATTTTGTGATATTGTCACAATGAAACTTATTTCTTCCATTCATACTGCTACAGGTTATTTTGGATCTTCAGCCTCATTGGCAAAACACATCTAATTTCCAGATGAAATTTCTTCTCTGACAATCTGTATCCATTTGCAAATGAGTTATGCTCTTCTTTGGACTGCAGTGTTCCTTTTTCTCTATTACCTCTTTCCCCCTGATTATCTGAGAGAAGAAAATAAAACTACAGACAAGCTTATTGTGTAATGCATGTCTTGATCTTTGGTCATTGTAGCACATCTTCATTATACATTTCCATAGTGTATTTCTGGGTTTTTTGTGGCTTTTTCATGGGTGTTTTTTTTGTTTGGTTGGTTGGGGTTTTTTTTGGGTTTTTTTTTTTTTTTTGTTTGTTTGTTTTGTTTTGGTTTTGTCTGTTTGTTTGTTTTTAAATAAATAGTCAAAACTGCACACAAAACCACACTGGAACTATTTATCTCCTTAGGATTTTTCATTCGTCCCTTTCTGTATATCCTTCCTTCATATGTCCCAGTATTGTCAAGCATCTTCTATGGTTACATATCATTTGTTTCTATTTGCTAGCCTCTTCCATTGGAAAAATTGCCACAAAGCAACATTATTTGATCTATGTGCTACAAGGATTTTAAATTGTTCAACAGTAGTACACTTACTTGCTGAATCTATTTAAATATTAATTTATTTATAACTGTCTCATAGGTTTTTACATTCAAAATTTAAGGTGGAATTTCCTAGCTTGCAATGCACTTTTCAGGCTTTCATATCCTATTCAATACTAACATCTTTTCCTTTTATGCTTTTTCAGTTTTCTTTCAATATGAATTATAAAATATGATTATACTTTGTGCTACATTAGTAGCAGAGGAATTCAGCTGTTTAAATGCAGGTGACTAGGGCTGTCTGAATGCCTTAGCATATCTGAAAGACACAGTCAATGTAAGAACTTTTCTGGCCTGGCAACTGGAGGTCAATTTGCTTTCTTTAACGTACACAGCAGAAGCAATGTTGAGATTTAGGAAATCACATCTCACTTCAAATTTTCTTTCAAAATGATCAGATTGTTTTAATGATCTAGTGCTGATCTAGTGTATGTTTCCAATAAGATCTTTGTCCTACATGCCTCTCTGGTGTGTCTTAAACTTATCAATTTGGAAATACCACTAGTTTTCCATGTTTAAATAAGTAATAAATAAGTAATGCAACAATGACCACCATAGGTTTTCAGCTTTGTCCTGTAGACTCAAGAGACTTCAGGTAAACCAGTAATTTTAAATTTTCACAATATATATAAATCAGAGAGTCAGCAGTTCAGTTAAGACTTATATGCAGCTAATAGACTCGAGGTCTAGTCACATCAATAAAGAAGTAGTTGTGGCTGCCTGCATTATTCTCCCAACTTTATTCACTTTTTGATTGGGATATTAAAGCATTTGCCTAGAATTTGGTGTGCAACATCACCTCAAATGTTGCTAGACTAAGATATCCACATAGATCTAGGATATATGAAAAAAAGCAGAGACAAGCCCACACTCCAGAAAGCAGTGCCTGAAAGCCATGTGGGATAATCTAGGACATCCCACACTTATGTGAATAAAATCATTCCATAAGCCTGCACACTAGCACTACAGATGTTGCGATACCTAACTCGTTTGTTTTAAATTTAACTGTCAATAATCCAGGGAAAATTCCTTAAAAACTGTTTTAAGTGTTAGTCATTTACAGAAGTAATTACTACTTTTTTTTTTTTTTTTTAACTATTTCCGCAATTCTTAGGAAGCTATTAAGGCAAGTTATCAAGACTTAAAATTTTGACCTTGAACTTAACTGGTCAGGTTGGAGTTGGATCCCCAAATGCACTAAATTTTCTGGAAAAGACTTTCACAGCTCTGCTTCTTCTTCCTTAAGACTGGGGAAAAATGTCCCTACAAAAGAGAGCAAAAAGACCATGCAATTCATTGTCTTGGCTCTGACAATGACTGGCAGCAGATGACTAGTAAAGATAAGAAAGAAAACATCAGTTTCTCCCTCAGTCTGCCCTCAGTATACTTCAATGTTTGCAAACCATTGACTTTTTGAGCACAAAGTGAGAACTTTTTATTCTGCAGACACTGCTATATTTTTTCTTCTGTAGATATGATTTTGTTTTTACCTGGAAAAAGTTAACATCTACAAAACAAGTATTTTTACAACTCGTAGCACAACTGCTGCAATGCTTTTCTGTAGCAGACATATTCACCAGGGAGATGGCATCTAGATATGACTGAAATTGGACAAGTAGGTAAAGTGGCAGTTTATAGGCTTTTTCTCAGCAGTTTAGTCAGAAGACCAGGTGGTGGTACCATTTTGGACAGCCTCAGAGAAAGAGCTGTATGGCTGACATTTAGAAAGGTAAATTCTGGCTTGAGAGACAGGTAGTCCCAGCCATATGACAGATACAAGTTGCTGTTCCTGCAGTTCTTATAGATTACAGAGCCCTGTAGCACATTAGAAATCCTGGGGTGTAATGCACCAGTTTCTAGTAGTGAATTGATGAGATTAGATACCTGTCACCCTTCCAGACAATATTGTCAGTTTCAGGCCTCAAACAAGCAACTCTGTTCTGCTGAAGAAGAGACTGTTCCATGCTGAAAAACATGGCAAGCCTTTTTTTTTTTATTCTGGCAGGGATTTTCTCTGCCTTTTTTTTTTCCTTCCTTAAAAAATGCAGATTTTAAGAATCTTTAAAATGGTTCCATGGAGCAAGGATTAGTGCAGGCTGGAGAAGAGGTGCTGAAATACAGTTAGATTCCTATTTTTCAATTATTTTATTTTATAGATATCACCACAACACAAAGGTAAGCACCACCAGTAAAAAATATAACATTTTATTTTAAGCTTCCTCTTCAATTTTTCAAAGTGGGTAAAGAAAAGCAGATAATCCAAAGACAACCCCAATGCTCATAAACATCCTTCAAGTAAATACAGAATTCTCCCCCAATCTATTACAGAAATGGAAGTTCAATAAATTATTTTAATTTAATTTTTGTCAATGATGTATTTTTACTATTAATTAAGTCCATATTCTCTTGGCTGAGTCTCAAAAATATGCCTAATTGCATCTTTTTCAAAAAAAAAAAAAAGAATTTGTTGCCTTGACCCTTCAGAGAGAATTACATGACTTTTAGAAGTCTTTGTGTCAGTATAATTCAGGATAACACTCTTAAATTCAGAGTTAGAGGATTAGCCTGGTGCAGCAACAATTGTTTCCTGTCTATCAGCTGTTAAAGTTACTGGCTAAATGCAATGTGTAACTGGCTCATAGGCTAAAATGCTGATTCCTCTGTAATTCTGATGGCAACCACATTAACAAGGAAGTCACTTGGCTCCAGTGGCATTCCCTTAGATATTAAACTAGTGGAAAGACAATGTCTCCTGTAATAAAAATAGTAGCAGACTGAACTAGTTTTGAATTTAATTCAAAATTAAGGCAGTCTAAAGAATTTATTTCTGTCATTTTATAAACAGAAAGTCTAGCATATTTTAAAATAAATTATCAACTCTTTTTTGTCTCAGTAGAATCATACTAGCTACTGACTAGGCATCTGAGTGCACAAGGAAAATACTAATTTTAAATATTGTCTACTTGAAATCACTTTTCAAATTCCAAACATTAATACTTTTTGAAAATTATAAATTTCAGGTAGGTTATCTGGTTCAAGTAAAGGATTAGCTTCGACAGATATAGAATCCATAAAATTATACCCAACAAGAATGCAAATAAATAAATGTGTATATACACATACATGTATGTGAAACAAGGCTCTGGAATACAAATGTCTTCCAGTTCCTCAACATGCTATAAGGAGTTCTCACTGTGTGTGGACCCGCAAATCTCATGTATAGAGAGCTATTTAGAGAACAATGTCAGATATTTGATAGCTTTGGCACTCTTGGTGGTCTCCTGCAGCTTCCCTCCTCTCCTTACACTATTTTTTTTTTTTGCTGAGGTCATAAGCGCTTCAGGTAGCAACAATAAAGTAAATTAAGTTTCCTTCTGCTCTGGTTTCAGTCTCTTCTGATGCTGTCAGAGATAGTGAGAGCAAGATGACATATTTATACACCACGGTGAAATGCAGAAAATTTCTCACTGAAATCCTTGTGAAAAGGAAACTCTTGTGTTACCATACAGCTGCGCACATATGATCAGGCTTGTAAAATAATTTTTACAGTTGTACAAATAAACACCAGAGAATTGCTTTGCATCCACTTTCCTGATCTGGTTTGTTTATGATTCCTATCTGCTCCATATGACAAACTAGAATTAACATCATCCCTATTTTTGACATGATTCATTATGCAAGGTCTTAATCCATATCACCTAGACTTCAAATGTATAGACATAAAGTAGGTAGTGAACATATTGGAGGTAAAGCTGCCATTTTTTTTAAAGGGTGGTTGATAGGATAAGCCATCTGGTACAAAAAAGGCATTGAAACTAAAGCATCAGAGGCACAGGGATTTTTTCTAATCTTACTTTGATTAGTAAATTTAAAAATTAGTTTCACAAACACTCATCTTTAAATAATAATTTTAGAGAGTAAACACAACATAACTTAAAATATATTAATGTTAGTTAAATTTATCTCTTTGGCAATTTCAATTTTTAGGTTCTTGGCAGTATTAGAAAAATGTGATGGACAGTACAGCTCTTCATAGCAAGGTCCAGTATGGACAAAAAAATTAATTGGAGGAAATCCTTGTAGTGTAAAGTAACTGAAAAGCTATAAAATAGATGAGAAAGGCAAAATATTTTAAAAAAATATAGGCTTTGTTGGCATATGTTAGACACACAACAACAGAATCATCTAGGGTATATTGAGAGATGATTGATTGATTGATTGATTTATTAATCAATTGCAACATTTTTTTATGACTAGTTCTTTATTTTCTTTATATCTAGTTTCCAGGGTAATGTATGTATTATAATTGTCATTGATTTATATATTATTTACCTAAGTAACCAGTCACTAGGAGTATTTTATGTGAGTTTGAATACAGTAAATCGCTAAAGGCAAATGTATTTTATGTGCCTGTACTATTTGCATGTGTCATACCAAGTTTTGGGACAGAGTAACAAGCATTTTACACAATGAAGAAAAAATTGTTACCTCTTCATGAACTACTGGGTAAATTGATAATTTTCTTTTCTTGAAATATTTCTACTCTACAATAATCATATAATAATAGTATTATCAGCTAAACAGCCTTTGCTTGATTAGTCTGTTCTAAACAACTTAAACAATTTGGGAAAATATAATATAGGATGTCTAGAAACTATTGCCCTCACAGGAATGCACTTATCAAACTCCTATGTCTACTTTAATTGCTTCTTTTTTACTATTTAACTTTCCCTTCGACATGTTGAAGCACTCTGTAGACAACTGTTTGAACTTGGTGAAAACTGTGTTTTTTTCCAGTGTGTCAGGATGTTTTTATGCTGCTGATATGTAGCTGTCCTGTTCACTCTTCAAACAGTAAACACTATGGAAATCAAAAATGTGTATAAAAACTTTTCACTTTCTAAAAAAAGACCATATCACAGTATATCTCATGAACTACAATGAAATTAAGAACCTGTAGATTATTAAGGAGATATTCAAATCAGGTGCAATAAGCATGCAAGATGTCTTAAGAAACTGGTTTTCTAAAGTGTAAGAATGACATGTCAAAGACTGTGATTTCTGAGGCTCAGAAAAAAGTGTACTAGTTTACAAACATATTGCCTGTAAATCCAACAGGCAGCTGCCTCTAAAAGCAGACATGTTTCTGTGCAGAGGCTCAAGTCTTTTAATTCTCTATTACCAAACATATCTTCATCTTACATATTAGTTAAGAACTTTCCTGCTAGAATTTAAAATATTACCCTTTAGATAATGCAACAGAAACCTTAAAAATATTTATAATTTTTATTATTTTTAAATAAAATGTAGATAAACCATATTAAAGACAAACATACCTAGAAATGACATACTTTGAAATGTTAATTCTTTTCTAAGAACACCTGACTATTATATTAGCTAAATATAATAGTAGTCAACATTATCATAGCTCCTTCTTTCCAAAATAGTGTAAGTATTGCAATGAAGTACCAGCAACTGTGATAAACTTCAGTGCACTGCATACAAAACTTTGCAGAACTTCAGGTGGAAACACTTAGACATGTTAAAATAACAGTCTGAAACTACTGAAACAAAATGGGGATGAACACATAATAATTTCAGGTAAATCCATGGAAACATGAATTTTCATGAAATCTGTGAACAATATATATTTTTATTCCTTATGTCTATGCTTACTACTTATTTCTCATGACTTTCAAAACCTTTATCTTCCAATTTTTAAGGTTTGGGTTTATTTTTGGTGCAAATTTAATATTAATTACATCCATTATTCATATATATTTCCCTCTACTATGCAGAATACCTGATATACATTGAGAAAGGTATCAGAAATAAAAAGTACTTAGGCTCTGGAAATCAATACACATTGTATGATTTTCATAAATGTCTCAGTTAAGCATAAAAAAACATGCAAAGAAACTTAACCTACCATGGAGAGAGCTATACAAAAAAGATGAGAGAAAAATGTATACTTTCAATATAAGTATGATGGTTCTTGTAAGCTACTACAGCATCTGATGATGTCAGAATGTGAGAATAAAGAAAACTATATTTGGTACATGCTTTAATGAAGCTTATGTGTAGTATGTGACATGTTAAAGAAAAGGTACTTGATAAACACAGGTTTATTTCCTGTTTTTTTTTTCCTATTAGCAAGCTTTTCAGGTAACATAGAAGTGCATGGGTAATGCAGGGGGGTCAAGACCACAGGATGATCCAGCAATTTGTTACATAAGAGTGTAAGTTGATGGTTATGAAGAAAGCATTAGCGATATGTCAGGCAGGGACCGCATCTGTGAGCTGGAGTCAGTTAACTGAGCAACAATATAACATCGAAGGAATGATGGCATGGGCAGCACCAGGCAGTATTAATGCTAGAATAGTTCTGCAATTTTGTCTTCTAATTCCTTGCTAAGGGGGAAGTAGAATGTGTATTTATGGGTATATTAGCATTTTAATGACATCACCAATGGTTTGTTTCTCCTTCTCAGTGTCAAAGATTAAATTTGCTTGCTACGTACACTGACCATGGCCCAACATCTGCTCTTAACTTTCCAGCAAACTTTGGCAATTGAGGGCACTGACCTAGTCTGAACACTCAGATGCTCTTTACATTGCTATAAGCAAGCTTTTAAGGAGCTTGATCACTCTGGACTGCAAATCAATTCAAAAGAAGGGTGGAAGATGTTGAAGACTGGAGTATTAGAGGTCGGAGTAATTTAACAGAGGTGCTTTTTAGAAAAGTTGCTGTCATTCAGACAACAGCATTTGAGGAGCTACTAACACTCACAGGTCATTAATCCAGCACACAGGTTCACCTACTAGAGCCTCTCTACACTGCTCCAGGTAATATTTCAGTTGCCAGCTGGATGCCAGTATTGCTCTGAAAGATTTGCATTTTCCTACCATGCTAATTTGTCACACAGTGAGCTTTCCTTTCAGTCAGCTGTCTAAAAAAAAATCTTGCTAGTAGGGGGAAGTTGTGACATTCATGTGCTTTGGATGAGGGAAAGAGTATCACTAAAATATATACAAATTTAAAGCATCAGATTGTCAGGCTTTAGGACTGGTTTTAATCTTGTTACAGGCAGCTAAATCTGGTTACACACTTTGTAACTTCAGGCAACTTTATGATAGTTGTAATTTAAAAGTTGTAATAAAAAGCCCATAGAGACAGAGGTAAATAGGCAGTGTCAGCAGGTGAATCAGACCTCTAGAATTCTCTATACTCTGCTGCAGGTTTAAGGAAGGTAGGCAAGGACAGTCCTTACCAAGGCACATTATGTTATTCCCAGACGTAATGAGTGATGAGTGTCTGGTAATTAGTTACCACTGTGGGTAAGCCATGACATTGTGCCACATTGTATTTGTGGGGGGAAAAAGTAGCCCTATCTTTTCACACCTTTCTCAGTTTCTGTGAAAATTTGAAAGATGAAAGGGAAAGAAAAGACTTATTAGTAATATACATAACTTTTAATCTTCTGGTTTTGAGTATCCAATACATTTGTCTTTAAAAGGTATTCTAGTATTCCTCCAGTCTGCTTCATATCATCTGACTTTTCATGAATGTCATCTGCCTGGTTCTGGATTGTGTATGAAATATGCCTATTAATATGGCATTTGACAAATGTACATTACCTTCACACACAACTTCCTCTTCACATAGTATATGACTGTATATGGCAAACACCACATCTTATACTTCTGAAAGCTTGTCTTATGAAAGAAAGGCTGAAGTAAAGAAAACATTGATTATTTTAGCTTTCACCATGTCATGTTCCAGTTGGTCCCTTCCCCCTTCAGCAGCTGGCTATCATTTTCACTAATTTTAATTTTGTTGCTGCTGTAGCTTTAGAAGCTCACCTTGTTGACCTTCACATCTCCCAGCAGGGTTAAGTCCAGATTGGCTTTGGCTTCCCTAACCCCATCCCTTCATCATCAGAGAATATCTTTATACTCCTCTAGGATTGTATGTCCCTGCTTGCATATCCTGCGTGCTTCCTTTTTATGTTTCAGCTTAATCAGGAGCTCCTTGCTCACCCATGCAGTCCTTCTGACACTTTTCTTTTTCTTGCTACACATTGAATTGGACAGTTCTTAAGCATGGAAAAAATGATCCTTGAAAATCAACCATCTCTCCAGGATACCTTGGCACTCTCACCTTATTGAATATTGTGACTAGCATCTTCCATAGGCTTAGGAAGACTAACTCAGCACAATTGTCATATATCAGCTATTTTGGGTTACAAGTCTAAAAAAATACAAGCAATCATCAACACTTACTCTGATAAGTCTATCATCATCCAGCTTCCACCATCATAAATTACACATCTCTTTTTCTAGGAGAAATGATTATGAAGTTGCTTTTATGTTTGTTTTTCTGTGCATTCTTTGGTTCCTTTGTTTCTATTAATAATTACATTGTTTCTTAAAGTGTGTTCTGTTCTCCAGCTTCCAGAAATACCATAATGAAAAATACTTAATTTGTGGACTTATACGTCCCAAACTGAGAGGATAGAGCATCCTCCACTTAGAAAATACAAAAGGAAACTTTCAAATTATATTTTTTGCCCCTTGTTGTGACCTTGAGAACATAATATATCGGAAATATGTTGCTTACTATAAAAGACTCTCCTGTCTGAGCAGCTAGTGCATTAAAACCTTTACTTTCTTCTGATGTCACTCCCTGATTCAAGGCCAAGGTCCAGTGACCTTGCAGGCTTACTATTTGTCTGTTCTAACTTTTTTCATTTGCATTGCTGAGGAAGACGGGGCTTCTCAGTTCCCTGTTTTCTAGTCACACACTCCCAGTGTACCCTGGCTAACACTAGGGCTAGGCATTTCTTTCAGATGGTGTGAAAGTTTGCCTCAGGCAAAGTACTCTTTTGATCCACAGGATATAACCTGTAGTGTTTCCCTCTCCATTTCCATCAGAGTTATACAAATCCTTCTGATCAACCACAGAGCTTTCAGTGAATCCACAAGAAGAGTGAAATCAAGTTATTTGGGTTTTACCTTTTTATTTGCTAGCACTATTAATAGACTATAGAACAGCCTTATCTCATGGTATTCCAATCCTAGAGGGTCCTTCCTCTCTCTCTTTTTCTAATGCAGTAAGTTTGCATGTCTGTCAAGTTTTGGGAAAATCAAATTCAAGAGCAGAGGAATTTGGGAGTAAAGCACCAACAGGAATCATAGTAAGGGCCTCTTATACCTTTAAGAATGTAATTTTAAGGCATATGGAGAGATGGAGAGATTTGGAAAAGCATGTTGTGCATCATTTTTTTGATTGATTTTTTTTTCCCAATTACATGAATAACACAGCTAATTCTGTTTAAAGTTCTGTATTTACAACCTGGATTTTTTTGTTCGTTTGTTTTGCTGGTTTTTTCAAGTTTTTGGGGGGTTGGGGTTTTTTGTAATTTTTTTTTTTTTTTTGTAAAATCCATTGTAAACCTTATTATTATAAATGTTAAAAGATTTCTGTTAAAACTTTTCTACAAGTCTCTCTACCAGTATGCTGATTTATATGTCAAAACTATATTTTTCTAATGATTATGCTCCTTTTCTTTAAAAGTAGTAGTTCTCTGAGAGAGAGTATTTAAAATAATATAAGAAAGTGTGCCACTTATAAATCAGCAATGATAAAGCCTGCATAAATTATAGGCATTAAATCCAAAACACTCTCTTTTGGCGAACTACATCAACACTGTGGGACAATCAGGATAGGGGGACCAGAGGGGCCAATGGGGCATCCTGGATTAGGGGATTTCCAAGTGGGTGTTTCAATCAGGGATTGGCCCAGGGGCTGAGCGGCAGGGAACATTGAGGAAAAAGTGGCAGGGTTGCCTGGACAGGCAGGGAAGGGATTGGGACGAAGGGAGGGAAATAACTTGAGGGACACCTTTAAAGGGAGTGTACAACTTAGGGAAAAAAACAACTTGGGGAAAACGTGGGAGGATAACAAAATGAACCATCTAACAATAACTTAATGAAACAAACATAAACCACAACAGGTTCCTGTCTGCTCCTGTCTGCTGTTGGGGTGCCGGGAGTGGCCCTTTGTGACACGGGCACATGGTGTCATGGCCCTTTGAGATGTGGGATGTGGTGGTGGCCAGAGACCCTTGTGACATCAGGGAGCCCCACCCGGGCTGAGGGGTTCCAAGGGGCACAAAGCCCTGGGTTGCCCAGTCCCAGGAGAGCTGCTCTCTGAGGAGGAAGCAGCTCCCTGGTTCTGTCTGCGCCAGACGCTGATAGTGACAGCTATTGCAGCTACCAACAGCGCCAGACAGCGACAGAAACGAGGAGAAGGCCAACTCCAACTCCCAGTCCCACAGCACCTTGCCCAGCTGGCTGGAAGCCACCAGCGAGCAGTGGTCAGGGGCAGTGCGCAGCTCAGTCCTGCCACTGTCAGAGACTGAGGAGGAGGAGAGGCTCTTTGCCAAAATGGACCGAGAGCTTTCCCAGTGGGAAGATGTGCAAGAGACCTGCCAGAGAGAAGTTCTGGGGGTCCAAGAAATGTCCCAGCGCGGAGCCAGGAGCAGCCAAGAGCTGTACCAAGGCCAGGTACGTGTGAGAGTTTGGGAAGTTTCCTAGTACAAAGTTGGGACACACCAAGAGCTCTATGAATGGGAAGAAACCATCAGAGCTCAGGAGCTGTCCCAGTGGGAGGAGGACAGTGAGATGTACCAAGAGGTGTGCTAGAGGGAAGAACGTGTGACAACCCAAGAGATTTGCCAATGGGAAATAGATGTGAGTGGGCATCAGGAGATGGGATGGGGAGAAGACGAGAGATGGCACAAGCTGTCCCTGCAGAGAGATGGGAGTGTGCCAGAGGATTCCCAATGGTATGATGCCCAATAGCGTTCCCAGAGGGAAGGTGAGAGGTAGGAAGACCTCTCAGCAAGGGGACAAGATGTGCACTCCCACATGTCCCAGTGGGAAGACAGGAGAGAGCTGGAATTGTCCCAAGTGAGAGACAGCAGCGGCAAGGAGCTGTGCCAAGGAGCAGACACTGCAGCCCAAGAGCTGCCTCGGTGGGGCGATGTGAGTGAGCAAAAGCTGTCCCAAAGGGAGGAAGATGTGAGCAGGCAGGAGCTGTCCCAATGGGGACACAACATCAGCTCTGAGATCTGGGACAGACCCTTGTGCCCAGTGAGGGACGAGGAGCCTCAGCCTTGTCCCCCAGTGGGGCCCAGCTCTGCCAGCCCCGTGGGCACAGAGTTGGCAGCAGAGGCAGTGCTTGCCCTAAGCAGCGCCTCTCCTTCCCTACAGAGTCCCACGGAGGCCGAGCCGGCAGCTGCTGCCTGGGCTGGAGCTGCTGAGGAGGAGGAGAAGCCCCCTGAGCCTCTTGTTCCTGAGGCAGAGAAGGCAGTGGAGCCTCCTGCCCTCAGGGAGGGGCTGCCATCAGCAGGGACACAGAGCCCGGTCCCTGCCCCTCGCAGCCCCCCAGGCTGCAGCCAGGCTCTGCTGGACTTGGCATGGAGCATCAGCTGTGACATCCTGAGCCAGGCACTGCTGCACATCCAAGAATGCAGGCAGCAGCTGGCGGAACAGAGGCGCCTAGGAGGAACTGAGGATCCAGCAGTGGCAGCAAGAGGCACAGCAGAGAGGGAAGAGAGCCCAGTCCCTGACCCTCGCAGCCCCCCAGGTTGCAGCCAGGCTCTGCTGGACTTGGCGTGGAGCATCAGCTGTGAAGTCCTGAGCCAGGCACTTCTGCACATCCAGGAACGCAGGGAGCAGCAGGAGGAACAGAGGCACCTAGGAGAAACTGAGGATCCAGCAGTAGCAGCAAAAGGCACGGCAGAGAGGGAAGAGAGCCCGGTCCCTGCCCCTCGCAGACCCCCAGGCTGCAGCCAGGCTCTGCTGGACTTGGCGTGGAGCATCAGCTGTGACATCCTGAGCCAGGCACTGCTGCACATCCAGGGATGCAGGCAGCAGCTGGAGGAACAGAGGTGCCTAGGAGAAACTGAGGATCCAGCAGTAGCAGCAAAAGGCACGGCAGAGAGGGAAGAGAGCCTGGTCCCTGACCCTCGCAGACCCCCAGGCTGCAGCCAGGCTTTGCTGAACTTGGCGTGGAGCATCAGCTGTGATGTCCTGAGCCAGGCACTTCTGCACATCCAGGAATGCAGGGAGCAGCAGGAGGAACAGAGGTGCCTAGGAGAAACTGAGGATCCAGCAGTGGCAGCAAGAGGCACAGCAGAGAGGGAAGAGAGCCCGGTGCCTGCCCCGTACAGCCCCCCCGGCCCCTCATCTGCCCTGCTGGGAGTCCCGGTCCCCAGGGAGGAGCCGGGGTGGGCAGTGGCGGCGCTGACAGGGTCAGTGCTGGCACAAGACAGCCTGGAGACCTTGGCTTGGGACAGTGACTGGTCATCTGACAGTGAGGATGAGGAAGAAGAAGTAGAGCCAGAGCTGTCCCAGGGGACAGAGTCTCTTGTCCAAGAGCTATCCCAGGAAGACGATGTGAACCCCAGCTCTGGGGAGAAGCCTGTGGACCCAGTGAAGGAGGGGGACACCCAGCCTTCTCCCCCAGAGGGGCCCAGCTCTTCCAGCCCTGTGGGCACAGAAGTGGCAGCAGAGGCAGCCCCTGCCCTGCCCGGCACCTCTCCTGCCCCTGGCAGTCCCATGGAGGCCAAGCTGGCAGCTGCTGCCCCGGCTGGAGCTGCTGAGGAGGCAGCAGCGGGGTCAGTGCTGGCAGTGCGGGAGAGAATGGACGACTCCGATGAGGAAAACAAATTTTGGACATTCTTGGATGACCTGGAGCCTTTCCTTGTTGGAGACCCTGAGCTCTTCCAGGAAGCATCCTACTGTGAAGAATGCGCAGAGGAAGATCTGCCCCATGGGGAATGTGAGAAAGTCATGAGCAGCCACCAACTCTCTGACCGGGAAGAATATTTGGAGCAAGACTTGTCCCAGGGAGAAGTCAGCAGCCTCCAAGACCCCTCAGACTGGGACGAAAACACAGAGCAAATTCTGTCCAGAGAAGATGTCGTCAGCTGTGTTGAACTGTCTGACTGGGAAGAATATGTTGGCCAAAACGTGTCCAGAGGGAATGGCAGCAGACCCTCAGGACACTCCAGCTGGGAAAATGACAGTGACACAGGGCTCATGCAGGAGAACTGGCCCGAGCACGTCATCTTGGCCAAGCCCTTGTGCCCAGAGGATGATGAGTGGGACGATGGTGTGAGCCTCCTTGAGCTGCCCCCAGAAGACAACAACGACCAGAAATTGAAAGTTTTTGGGGCAGACGGACTCCCAGTGCCTTTCCCTCGGGAGGTCTGGGTTGAGTGCCCGGCACAGGAGCCGTGCAGCCAAGGGCCGGCGCCTGCCCCGCACAGCTCCCCCAGCCCCTGGCCTGCCCGGCTGGGAGCCCAGGCCCTCCGCGGGCAGCCGGCTGCCCCCAGGAAACATCCCTCTCGCTTCAGGCGGGTGCTGCGGGCACTGCGGGGGCTGTTCCGCTGGCCCTGCCTCAGACCACGGCCTGAGGAATAAAAGAGACAAGGAAAAAGATGAAGGACATGAAGGCAAAGAAGGTGAAGAAGAGGAAGAAGATGAAGATGACAGCAAGGAGGAAGAAGACAAAGATGCAGACTAAAAAGACAAGACAAGAATGTTTATTTAAGAATAGATTGAAGAAGTATAGTAATAAGAATTTAGAAATACTTAGAAGAAGAAGAGTACTAGGAATAGGAATAAGAATTTCAAAATTTGTAGAAGAATAAGAAAAAGAAGAATAGGAATAAGAATATAAAAATACATAGAAGTAGTAAAGAAGAAGATAAAGAGTAAGAAAGAGTAGGAAGAAGAAGAGCCATAAGAAGAATAAGAATAGAAAAATGAATAGAAAATTGAAGGAATAAGTAAAACTAGCAAATAATTTTTTTATTACGTATTGTATATTTCTATTGCAGTCTATGAAATAAAAACGTTAATGTGCAATATGTTGTAATTACAATACATTATAATGTCCCCACACTGTTCCCGTTATTGAAGAATCTGTGTGTTTTCTAATGAAGTTTGTAAGGCACAAGAGCAGAGTGCCCAGATTGCGTGTCCTGTCTCTCCGAGGTGCCGATGTATTGTCCCAGCCCGAGCCACGGAGCGCCCCGCGAGCAGCGCGGGCTCAGCCCCAGCGGCAGCGGGAGAGTTCCCGGCCGGGCCGGCGGGGCAGGGCTGTCGCTGCTCTCTGCAGGCAAACGGGAGGCGCAGGCTGAGCCCGGCTGGCAGAGAGCTGTGCCGGGCAGCCCTTTGCAGCAGGGCTGTGCAGCCAACACAGCCAAGCCACCAGAGCCCGGCTCTGCCGCTGCCCGTGGCCGGGGAGCCGGGCTGGGGGTGTTCCTGCAGCCCTGCCTGCCTCCAGCAGCCCTGGCCCGGGCTGGAGGGGTTCCCCCGCTGCAGCCCCAGCTGAGACAGCAGCAGCAGCTCTGTGCTGCTCCTGACACATCCCTGCGGCAGCAGCTGCACGGGGCTGTGCAGCCACAGAGCCCAAAGCAGCTCTGGGGCTCTGCTGCTGCTGCTGGGCAGCCCCACAGGGCTCAGGGCTGAGCAGCCGTGCCTGGAGCCCGCTCCTGGCACCTCCAGCCTCGGGGGTGCTCCTCTGCTGCTCCAGGGCAGGGCCTTTCTCCGGGACTGGCTTTTCTTTCTGCTGGGAGAACTCTCACAGAACCCCAGAATCCCTGGGTCTGGAAAAGGCCTTCCAGCCCATGGAGTCCCAGCAGGGCCCCATGCACACCTTGTCCCCAGCCCAGAGCACTCAGTGCAACCTCCAGGGGACACCTGCAGGGATGGGCACTCCAAAGCTCCCTGGGCAGCCCCTGCCAGGGCCTGAGCACCCTTTCCATGGGGAAATTGCTCCTGCTGTCCAAGCTGAGCCTGCCCTGGTCCAGCCTGAGGCCATTTCCCCTTGTCCCGTCCCTGTTCCCTGGGAGCAGAGCCCGAACCCCCGTCTGTCCCATCCTGTCAGGGGGTACAGAAGGATTGTTCCTTTCCTAGGCCCTCTCCTCATGTTCTCTGCTTTCCAAAACTAAAAAGGAATCACTGAAGGATGACAAATCCCTCAGGAATATTTGGGACTGGATGTTCACTCATTTCTTGTGTCCACAGGTACAACCAAGTATCTCCCTTCTCTCTTGCCCAAAATCCAACAGCAGAGAGTCCCTAGGCTAGCATTCTCTCTGTGGGAGCAGCAGGAGGGAAGTTGGAGGACTTCTGCAGCCTATGAGAGAGGGGAAGGCAGGAATTCTCCTTTCCTTCTCTCTTTTCCACACCAAAGGAGAATCCTTCAATAGGAAAAGGAATTGTTCATGGTGGAGCTGCCCCGTGGGGCTCCAGCCCACAGGAGAGGCCTGCAGGATATCAGGTGTGCTCCCACCTGCAGATCGGCACTTCATAGCTGTGCCAGGAGTGGAAAACTTTGAGAGAAAACAGATTATCCAGAGCTACATTTGATCTGTTTTCTCTCACTCCCTGCACTTGGAGAAGGTTCTGGATAAAGCAGGCAAGGCTGCAGGTTCTTGTGAGTTTGGTAAGATGTTTTCATTGTTTTCTTGATCTTGGGCTTTCTCTTAAGCAATGGTTTTAACCCGGTCGAAATCTGTGGTTGGTACAAGTGTATGTGACCAAGTGGAGCCCTCCAAAAAGGATGTGTCTGTGCAGACCCATTCCTGCCCAGAGTGTTTGACCTTATCAGTGGTATCAGGGGGTGTTGTGGAGAAGGCCTGCCTACGGTGGGAACAAGTGAATGACCTCCTCTTGCTGGTGGCCGAGCTTAGGGAGGAAGTTGAAAGATTAAGGAGTATCAGGGATAGTGAAAGGGAAATAGACTGGTGGAGTTCAGCCCTTACATCTTTAAGGGAGGCCCACCAGGATTCAGAGTCTCACTCTCAGGCAATAGAGGGGCACCTGATAGATGAAGGGGGGTGGAAATGGGTCCCTGCTCGGGGAGGTAATAACAAAAATCCCTCCTGCCCCCCATCCCCTAGCCATGTGCCACTTCAGAATAGGTATGAGGCCCTGGATCTAGAGAGCCAGACAGATAATTTAGAAGAACATTATCTGCCCAGTGAGCCTCTCAATTATGACTTGTCTAAAAAATGGATTAACACCTCTAACGTCAAGAAAAAAAGAAGGGTAATTGTAGTGGGTGATTCTCTTCTGAGGGGGACTGAGGGCGCCGTATGTCGACCAGACCCATCCCACAGAGAGGTCTGCTGCCTCCATGGGGCCCAGGTGCCAAACATCACTGAAGGACTTCCTAGGCTGATTCGGTCCTCTGATTATTACCCACTGCTGAAACAGGCTGGCAGTGATGAAATTGATACGAGGAGTGTCAAGGCAATTAAAAGGGAGTTTAGGACACTGTGTCAAGTGGTTGATAGGACAGGTGTACAGGTAGTGTTTTGTTCAGTCCCTTTGGTGGCAGAGAAAAATGATGAAAGGAATAGGAGAACTCACGTCATTAACAAATGGCTCAAGGGTTGGTGTCATTGGCAAAATTTTGGATTCTTTGATCATGGAGCAACCTTTATGGCACCTGCTCCACGGGAATTAGATGGGATACATCTCTCTGTTAAGGGTAGGAGGTTTTTAGCTCATGAACTGGCAGACCTTATTAAGAGGGCTTTAAACTAGGTCTGAAGGGGGAAGGGGATGCAGCTGGGCTGTCTGGAAGCAGGCCCAAGGATGGTAAGACTGTGTTAGGGGAGAAATCAGTAGCCCAGCTGAGGTGCATGTATGCCAATGCACACAGCATGGGTAACAAACAGGAAGAGCTGGAGGCCATGGTGTAGCAGCAGAGCTATGATGTAGTCGCCATCACAAAAACGTGGTGGGATGACTCACATAGTTGGAGTACTGCACTGGATGGCTACAAGCTCTTCAGAAGAGACGGGAAAGGGAGAAGAGGTGGAGGGGTGGCCCTTTATATTAGGGAGGCTTTGGATGTCATAGGTATTGAAACTAATGATGATGAAGTTGAGTCCTTATGGGTAAGAATTAAGGGGAAGGCCAACAAGGCTGACATCCTACTGGGAGTCTGTTTACGGTCCACCCAACCAGGATGAAGAGGTGGACAACTTATTCTATAAGCAACTAAACAATGTTTCAGGATCATCAGCCCTTGTTCTTGTAGGTGACTTCAACCTACCAGACATCTGCTGGGAACTTAATACAGCAGAAAAACAGCAATCTAGAAAGTTTTTAGAGTGTGTGGAGAATAATTTTTTGTCACAACTGGTGGGCAAGCCCACCAGGGGAGGGACTATGTTAGACTTGTTATTCACAAATGGAGATGGACTGGTGGGAGATGTGGAGGTTGGAGGCCGCTTGGGACACGGTGATCATGAAATTATAGAATTCTCGATAACTGGTGAAATAAGGAGGAATATCAATAAGATCTCTACACTGGACTTCCGGAGGGCAGACTTTGGCCTATTTAAGAGACCCATTCAGAGAGTTCCTTGGGAAGAGGCCTTGAAAACAAAGGAGTCCAGGAGATATGGGTGTGCTTCAAAGCAGAGATCTTGAGGGAACAAGAACAGACTGTTCCTGTGTGCCGAAAGATGAGTCAAAGACGCAAACGTCCAGTCTGGATGAGAAATGAGGTTTTGAAGGAACTTAGAAAT
This sequence comes from Taeniopygia guttata, assembly GCF_048771995.1. Lineage (NCBI taxonomy): Eukaryota > Metazoa > Chordata > Aves > Passeriformes > Estrildidae > Taeniopygia > Taeniopygia guttata. The sequence goes on along the minus strand of NC_133024.1, from coordinate 93,174,003 downwards.
AAAAAAAATGTATCATCTCCTTAGGGAGGGACTAATTTCTCAGGAAGTATTTAAGGGAGCTGCTAGGGCATGTAGGAAAAAAATTAGGGAGGCCAAAGCTCAGTTTGAACTTAGCTTGGCAACTTCTGTTAAAAGTAATAAAAAAAGTTTTTACAAATATATTAATGGTAAAAGGAAGGGTATAGCCAACCTCGGTTCCTTATTGGATGAGGCAGGCAACCTAGTAACTAAAGCTGAGGAAAAGGTGGAAATACTTAATGCCTTCTTTGCCTCAGTCTTTAGTGGTAAGGCAGCTTGTCCTCAAGACAACTGTCCTCAGGGGTTGATAGGTGGTGCCAGATAGCAGAATGGTCCTCTTGTTATCCAAGAGGAGGCAGTTAGAGAACTACTGGGACACTTGGATATTTATAAATCAATGGGACCAGAGGGGATCCACCCTAGGGTGATGAGGGAGGTGGCAGATGTGCTTGCGAAGCCGCTCTCCATCATTTATCACGAGTCGTGGCTCACTGGTGAGGTTCCAGATGATTGGAAACTGTCCAGTGTGACACCCATTTACAAAAAAGGTAGGAAGGAGGATCCTGGTAATTACAGGCCAGTTAGCCTGACCTCAGTAACAGGTAAGATAATGGAACAGTTCATACTTAGTGCTATCACACAGCACTTACAAGATGGCCAGGGTATCAGACTCAGTCAGCATGGGTTTACAAAGGGTAGCTCATGTCTGACCAACCTGGTCTCCTTCTATGACCAGGTGACTCATCTGGTAGATGCAGGAGAGGCTGTGGATGTTGTCTATTTAGACTTCAGCAAGGCCTTTGATACTGTTTTCCATAGCATACTCCTGGAAAACCTGCAGCCCAAGGCTTGGACAGGAGCACCCTTCGCTGGGTTAGGAACTGGCTGGATGGCCAGGCCCAGAGAGTGCTGGTGAACAGCACTCCCCCAGATGGGGGCTGGTCAGCAGTGGTGTCCCTCAAGGGTCTGTGCTGGGACCAGTTCTATTTAATATTTTTATAGATGACATGGATGAGGGCATTGAATCCTTCATTAGTAAATTTGCAGATGATACTAAGCTGGGAGCTTGTGTTGATCTGTTGGAAGGAAGGAGGGCTTTGCAGAGAGATGGATTGATTGGACAGATGGGCAGAGTCCAACAGCATGAGTTTTAATAAGTCTAAGTGCCGAGTTCTACATTTTGGCCACAAAAATCCCCTACAGCGTTACAGGTTGGGGATAGTGTGGCTGGACAGTGTCCAGACAGAAAGGGACCTGGGGGTGCTGGTCGACAGCCGGTTGGATATGAGCCAGCAATGTGCCTCGGTGGCCAAGAAGGCCAATGGCATCCTGGCCTGCATTAGGAATTGTGTGACCAGTAGGAGCAGGGAGGTTATTCTTCCCCTATACTTGGCACTGGTGACACCGCATCTTGAGTGCTGTGTCCAGTTCTGGGCCCCTCAGTTCAGGAAGGACCTTGAAATGCTTGAGCGTGTCCAGAGGAGGGCAATGAGGCTGGTGAGGGGCTTGGAACACAAGCCCTGTGAGGAACATTTGAGGGAGTTGGGGTTGTTTAGCCTGGAGAAGAGGAGGCTTAGAGGTGACCTTATTGCTCTCTACAGCTTCCTGAAGGGAGGTTGTAGACAGGTGGGGGTCGATCTCTTCCACTGGGCAGCAACTGGCAGAACAAGAGGACACAGTCTCAAGCTACATCAGGGAAGGTTCAGGTTGGATATTATGAAAAAATTTTTCACTGAAAGAATAATAAAATACTAGAATTGTCTTCCCAGGAAGGTGGTGGAATCACCATCCCTGGATATGTTTAAAAAAAGACTGGACTTGGCACTATAGTCTAGTTGTGGTGTTAGGGCATAGCTTGGACTTGATGATCTTAGAGGTCTCTTCCAACCTCATTATTCTGTGATTATGTGAAACTTAGATGGGTATCTCCCCAAAGTTATCTCTTTTCTAGACTGGGAAATTGATCTACTAAGGAAAATATCCTTTGCTTCACTAGAGTTTCATGCTGTGATGGATGAGCTTTGGCTGCTAGACAAACTTCTACCCAGAAACTCATTCACTTCCCCTCTTTCATGGGAAGGAAGGACAAAACTGGGAAAAAGAGGAATGAGAAATTTGTGGGTCAAGATAGATACAAGAAATTGCTTGTCATATCTGCTGTGGATAAAACAGATATGAACTTGGGAAAATCAACTTTTTTTTTGAATATAACCACTTAAATTAGTACAAAGTTGGTAAAAAAATAGAAAGCTGTGCATGTGTAGTGAGCCAATAAGGTTTAAATTAGGAGTTCTCATTCACCTGTTAGCTGTAGAAGAAACTTAAGCACCTCAAGAAGGTAACGGAACGCACTAGTGAGATGTAGTCTGTCAACTCCCTGAAAGCACAGAGAATGTATAAAAAATGCAAATGTTCCTAATTGACTTTGGGTAAGTGTTTATTGAAATATCTGGTAGCTAACTTTTTCTTAATAACAGAGTGTCCAGAACACATGGAAAGGAAATTAAATATATCAAAGATTTTTAACCAGTTTCCATTATTCCATACCTTTAACCCTTTTTTTTAGTAACATTCTTGTGCACAAAGAATGTTCAAAAAATCAATAGTCATAATTGCTGTCCTTATGAAATTGAAGTTCTTTGATTAAGCAGAAAAATCAGACAGCTAAGGAGATGATCCAAATTTGGCAATTTGAATGCTTCCTTGGGAGAAAAAAAATATATTTTAATACATTTACATTACTGGAATAAATATTTCAACAAGGATAAATACTTTTATACAATGAGAGGCTGCACAAACTGGGAGTGTTCAGCTCGGGAGAGGGAGAGTATTAAAGGGAAATGCCATCCATGCATATAAATATGTAATGGAGTGTAGAAAAGAAATGGCACTGGTGGTCTTTTCAGTGGTGCCCAGTGACAGAGCAAGAGGCAATAGCCACAAATTTCAATTTAGAAGACCTCCTCTGAACACGAGGAAAAGAAAAAAATTACTTACCTCTTGTCATTAACATATTTTTAAATGTTCTTATTGTCTTACACAACACTGACCAATTTCAACTCTAGATGGTCCTTGGCTTTTCATGTCTCCTCCCCCTATATATCAATCACAGTTGTATTATATATTCCTGTAAAGTTCAACTTTACTTCCAGAGATCATGCAACATCATTTTCCTCTTGAGCTCCATGAGGAGCTCCCTGTTGAGCCAAGCTGGTCATCTGCACCAATTGCTTGACTTAGGACACTGTGGAATTTCCTTCTCCCGTGGTTCTTAGAAGTATTTCCTAAAGACTGACCAGCCCTCATGAACTCCTAAGCCCTCAAAACCAAACTCCCAGGGGTGTTATTTCTGTTGGGTTTTCCCCCCCTCCACGCAGCCCCCCGAATGAATCCGACTAGCTCAGAGATATGGGGCTGTGAGGGGAGGAAATAGCAGGAGAGGGAGAGGTATTCAGAAGAGGCTCCTTACCCAGGGTGTTGGAACAGCTCTCTTTATTCTGTGGTGTCCCTGGAGAGCGGGGCAAAAGAGGAAGAGCAGGAAGTTTCAGGGGTCTATATAGGTTTTGGACAGGGTGGGCACTCCTGGCTCCCCGCCAACCCCTTTTGGGCAGGAGGGAGGATTCAGGGGTTATCATGATCAGAGCCACAGAGGCCCTAGGAAAGGGGGGACAAAAGGGTGTCCAGGAGCTCACTGTAACACAGGGGTACTTTTATGAATCCTCCCTGAATAGATCAGTTTGCGCTCTTGAAGTCCAGTGTAGTATTGTCCTTTTACTCTTTATTGAAAAAAAAAATTAAATTTTCTCATTTGATCATTTCATAATCTCTATGGCCATGACAGCTACCTACCATCACATTGCCCTGGGGTCCTTCTCTATTTACAAATAACATGTCCTAAAAAGCTTATTTCCTGGTTAGCTCACTGGGTATTTTGACAGGAAATTATCTTCTACAAACTTAAAGAATTTCCAATATAGGCTTTTTAGAGAAGCATATTCCTGGTTATGTCTGGAAATTTGAAATCTTCCTGAAGAACAAGCATCACTGATCCAGAGATTTCTCCTAATTGCCTGTAGAAAAATTCATCAGTGCTTACAATTTGGCTAGGAATCTGTAGTGGACATCCTCTAAAATTCTCCTTTACTTCCCTAATGTACACCCAGAGGGTCTCAAACACGCCTCACTAACTATAATGTCTGTACAATCAAACCTCTTGACTAAGTGTGAGACCTCCACCTCACCTGTCCTGTCTATCCCTCCTCAGCAGATGATAGGCCCCTCATCCCAGCACTCTTGTCATGGGACTCATTCCACCAAGTCTTTCTAATACCAATGATATCAGCTCTGGAAGCTGACCAATGCTTTCAGTTCATTCTGTCCATAGATTTTAGCATAAAACCAAGATTCTAGTTTTAAGTGAGAAAGGACACCTTGAGATCATCTAATTCAAGTTCACTGCTTAAGTAGAATCATCTAGAGCATCTGTGTCCAGTTGGGTTTTGAACACCTCCAGAGATGGAAACTCCTAAGCCTGTCTGGGCAACTGATGGTCTGACCACCCTTATAGATAGATTGAACTATTGAACAGTGCTTCATGGGTTGAAATTTAAAAAGTCCAAATGCTGGATTCTGCATCTAGAATGGAGTTGCATCAGGCACAATGATAAATGAGGAGAGGAATGGCTGGACCATTAAAGAAGGCTGCCCATCTGAAATACATGTCATACATTTTGCAGTGTTTATACATGAAGTCGTAGCAAATACCCCGAGAGATATGACCTGTCCTGGTTTTGTCCAGGGTAGGGTTAGCATTTGTAGCAACCAGGAGGGGCATGGCCAGAATGCTGGGCTTATTTGATACCATCTCATGCCATGCACAGAGAGGATGAAGGGGAGTTGAGATTTTTCTGGTTTGCCAAAGTGTGTGGTTGGGTAGCACAGAGTCCTCTGTGGTAAGCAATCATGTATGAGTCACTTACTTGTCTTGTACATTTTAAACTTTGTTCGTTGTATTGTTCAGTTTCTTATTTCATTTCTGTCTCTAGTAAATTGTTTTTATCTCAATTGATGATGATTACCTCTTTGTGCCTCCCATTCTCCTCTTCATCCTGCTGCTGGGGGAGGGGACATGGAGAAGTGAGTGTGCAGCATAGCATTGGGGTGTTGAGAACATAATATTTATGAGCAGCTACCAGTATTTTAATACTTTGGAACACATATTTTTGACAAGATGACTTGGAAAAAATGTACTATATGTTGTATCCATCCCTGCACTGTACAAGGTTAAAGATTTAAGTCATTTCTTCAGTATTATACACAGTTTTATCTTAATTTAAAGCATTCGTACTTTACCCTCAAAACAGTGCATTTCAAGCACACTTGTCCTTGATTTTGTCCCTTTTAATTTTTTTACCCCTTTTATCAAGGCAAAGAAAAAGCTGAAAAATGAATGTGAATAATATCTCAATTTACCTTCATTTATATTACATTTCCATGTATCAGTTTGGAAGGCATTTAAAATCAAGAAATTATAGACTAACTGACAAGTCAAGGGAAGGATATTAGCTCAGAACATGTTGACTACGTATCGATAAAAGTCAGAATGAAATTTATAGGGAGTCAGTGAAAGCTGTCTGAAGAAAGTCTCTGATCATATACTACCTCCCATTTTACTACCGCTTGCTTTTTTCCCTCTCAAACAGCATGCTTCCACTACCATTTTCATTCCTGATTTCAACTAACTCTTTCTCCCTTTTAAAAAAGCATCTATTTCTTTCCTGTTTCATCCCTCTCACTCTTTTTTTATTAATGTGTTGCCATATAATCTAGGCAAATGAATTATTTTTCCCAGCATTCAAAATGTAATTTCCAATTAGGTTGCGTGCTACCGGGCATCTAAATTTAATATTAGATAAATTAGTTAAGCATTTTGAATTACAGGAATAAAATAGTACCAAAATATGAAAATATTAATTTCATATGAATGTTCAAGAAAACCCTGAAGAAACATTTTAATCAGCTTGCTCTGGTCATGCATGGCCAATTAAAATACTTCAAATTAACCATCTTCAGTCCTTCAAAGTCAGATGAAAACTCAGTCTTCTGAATTTTTACACATGAAATAATAAGCTTAGGATCAGTGGCCTGTAGAAAGAGACAGAAACCTGAGGACATCTACCACTGATTTTGGATAATAAATCTACTGTCACCAGAAGTGAGATTTAAACAATTTCATTCTAGAAAGTTGAACCAGTAAGGACAAAAGAAACGTTTAATTTTACTGTCTTGGGAAAAACCAGCAGTTCAAACTATTTTTTGTGTCTAAGCTTATGATTAATCTATTTTTTTAAGAGAGTTTATTCATTTACAGAGAAGAGAAGAAGAAGAGAGACCTAATGCAGATTTAGATTTATCCTGGGTTGTCTCTCCCTGGTTGGATTTAGCCTTTACAGTTCACAGTGTTTAATATCAAAGTTCAGACTATATTTTTTCATTTCCTTTTCCAGGCAATTTAGGGGATAAGGAAAAAATAAAAAGACTTTTAATGTTTAACAGACTGTAGGCATACAGTCATTGATGAGACACAAGCATCTCTAAAGAGCTTTTCAGCCCACCAGGATCTGAGTTGTTCCCTTAAGCCATTTATCTCTTGCCAATGCTACAAACTGAACTTTGACAAACAGATTTCTAATTTAGTCTTGTGCCTAATTCAGGTGGGATTAAGCAAGGCCGTTATGTTTCTTTTCATCTCCTTTATTTTGTTCTTTTTTCGTAAGGTCTTTCATTTATGTGGGCTTAAGCAGTGAACTACAATGTTAGCTATGTATATGAAGAGGAAAAGGAAGATGGAACGCCTGAGCATTTGCCTCAGATGAATACCACAAAGAAAAAAACAAAAAAAACCAAACAAAAAAACCCAAACAAAACAAACAAACAAAAAAAACCAACAAAAAAAAAAAGAAGTAAGACTTTCTTTTAAACAAGCTCATAGCATTAATCTGGCTAAAAGCAGATCTGTTAAATCAACAGATGTACTCGGGCACATCTCATTGCTCAGTATCTCAATCCCATTTATTGCTGCTGACATTGCACCAAACACTGAATGTGATGTTACCATGGTCTGATACTTCAGCTTCAGTCTTTGTTGCTAATGTTCATGAATATTCACAGAACTCTCAGTCTGAAGGTATACTAGTATTGACGGCATTTCTTTATATTAGACTACTTCATTAAGATTATGTCTTGTATTTACTTTCTCTTTTTCATCACCATATCATTTCAATGGAGTAATTGTTCACCAATAAGGTGAAAGAGTTAAGTGACTAAGTATGCACACTAAAACAACTTTGGAAAGAGACTGATTGCACCAAATGCATGCAGGGATAGATTAAATTATATACAAAATTGTTCTCATGCAAATTACATTATAGCTTTAATAAAGTTTTCTATCTGAAAGCCTCCTGATTGATTTGCACTTCATGTTTAGGACAAGGTTGAGCAAGACTATAATGATGATTGTTTAATCTATCTCTTTTGTAGATAGAATAAGACACCCGCTTTTGTTGGACAAACCATTAAGTGTAAAAAGCTGAAAAAATGTAATTACACTCTACTATTAAATTAAAAAAAATCCCTTTTTTGTCTAAAACTTACTTCACTAAAGGTGTTTTCTGTAATCTTCTGAATATTATCTTAAAGAAATGTTAGTGATTAATTACCTAAGAGTTTGGCAAAATCATTAAAACCTGAGCTTGTAGCAAAAACTGATTGAAGACTTATTCCCAGTAAAATTACCATATTGTCAATCAGGTCTGTGGAACTACAGAAAAGAAGTTTATCAGAAAAGTTTCTCTCAACAACTACAGTATTTTGGTAGGGACATACATCACACTGAATAAGCTTTAAACCACAAAAAAAGTTTAGTGAATTTAACCAATATTCCTAATTTATAGAAAACAGAACAAGGAAAATGTGTTACTCTTTTGATAACTTTGTAAAATAATAGAAAAATTAACTTTATTGAAATTAATAGTTTCAATATAAAAGATAAATTAGCTGATATAAGACAGGTCTTCATTGTACTGAGAGAGTTGCACATTTATGATTATAAGAACACACAATAATTGTTTTCTTAACTAAAGTTACAAAAAATATTAAAGGAAAATTGTAAAAATAAAGAAATAAATATTCAAAGTCAGAGGGCTAATTCTGAAATAGTAGAAGGGCTGAAGTTATCTCTGAAACAAACTAGAGAGATGAAGAAAGGCTGAATTTTCTGGCTGAGAAAGTTGTGGCTGTTCGGCCTGGAGAAACCTGCATGGAAATCTCATAGCATATTTCAGTATCTAAGAGGGGCCTACAGAGAATCCAGAGAGGGACTCTTAGTCAGGAACTGCAGTAATAATTCAAAGAATAATGGTCCAAATTAATAGTGAGGTAATTCAGGTTAGATATTCGGAAGAAAGTTTTTACTGTGAGGGTGGTGAGACAGTGAAACAGGTTGCCCAGGGAGGTTGTGGGTTCCCCAACCCTGGCAGTGCTTAAGGTCATGTTGCATAAGGCCTTGAGTAACCTGGTCTAGTGCCCATGGCAGCAGGGGTTGGGACTACATGAACTTTAAGGTCCCTTCAAAATCCCTTAACTTTCTATGATTCTATGATTTTATGAGGGATTGTTAGGAATTTTTACGATTCATTTTTTCTTTTTCCCCTTTTTTAAAATTAAGTATCTCTTTCCATGGACATGGTAGAGAGAACGCAAATACATGTTGCTGATAGAGAGCAGTTGGAATGTGTCAAGTTATCATCAAAGTCAGCAGAGTTAATGCAGATCCCCTCGTGGTAGAAGCGAGATTCTTTTACAAAAATTAAAAGTGTGCAAGACTGGAGCACTAGGAAATGGAACGTTGTAGCTTCCCCCCCTCACGCAGCCCCCCGAATAATCTGACTAGCTCAGAGATAAGGGGCTGTGAGGGGAGGAATATCAGGAGAGGGGAAAGATATTCAAAAGAGGTTCTCACCCCAGGGTATGTTGGTACAGCTCTCTTTATTCTTTGATGTCCATGTGGAGAGCGGGGCAAAAGAGGGCGAACAGGAAATGTCAGGGGGTCTATATAGGTTTTGGACAGGGTGGGCTTTCCTGGCTCTCCACCAGCCCCGTTGGGGCAGGAAGGAGGGGTCCAGGGGTTATCTTGATCAGAGTCACAGGGTCCCGGGGAAGGGGAAACAGAATGCCCATGAGCTCACTGTAACAGAACGTGGCTGTTAAAATGCATCATAGGAAAGGCCAGGAGAGGGAACTACACTTGGTGAATCAGAACATTTACCCTATACCCTAGTGGAGAGGTTTTGTCAGATGAAACAGACAGTGAACTTTCGGAGTTTTGTCTGAGTTAAAAACCACATTAAAAACCTGTGCAAAGAAGATAATTATTTCCTTTTCCTTAAGTTTTCAAACCTTTGTATGTTGCACAGTTGAAAGAATGATATTCTCTACTTTCTTGCAACCAAAAATTCACACAGGCAGAAAAAATTTTTTCTGCCTTCTACAATTGAAAGGCACTGAATTGATAAAATTCTGATCCTGTTGTGCCTTATATGTTGCTCCCACAGAATCATGGAGTGGCTTTGCTGGAAGGCAGCTCCAGAAATCACCAGTTCAATCAGCCTGCTCAGACCAGTATCAGCTACTGGTTGCTCAGGGTCATGCCCATTTGGAGTTTAACTATCTCTAGGGATGTAGATTCCACAAAAACCTTGCCCTGATTTGATCACTGTCATAGTAATAAAGATTTTTTTCTTTTGTTTAAATATAATTTCCTGTGTGTCAGTTGTGCCCATTTCCTCTTTTCCTGTCACTGAGTCAGTCTTCTTGCCTCATGGACACATGCTTACTTTGGCACTCACCAGGACCCCTGGCTGGCTTTGCAGAGCTCCTTTCCACCAAGTTAGTCCCCAAGGAGTCAGCATGGGTGCATGCGGTTCCTCTTCCATTATCAATGAACTGTGAAGGATGTGCTTGGGCCTATCATCCAGGTGACTAACGAAGATGTTAGTATTGGCTAATGTGCCAGCCTCCTCTAGGCTCCCACTAGGCTTTGTGCTGCTGCAATCCTTTAAGCCCAGAAGCTCAGCCAGTTTCTAGTGCCATTCCCTGTTTTTCAGCATTTTTACTTTGAACATATTTTGTCAGCCAGCATCAGAAGTCCTGTTAAAGTCAAGATAAAAAACATCCACTGCTCTCCTCTCATCCTATCCTTCTAGTTAGTTGTCTTCTGGAAACTTCAGATTGTCAGCTATAATAAAAAATCACAATAATCTTATAGGTGTAATAAAAAAAATCATAGTAATCTTATTGTCCTGTTTATGTGTGTTTGTAAACAAGCATGATGATTTGCTTTATAACCTTCCCAGGGTGTCAAGAGGATGGATCAGGCTCTGCTTGGTGATGCTAGGCAATAGTGCAAGAGACAATAGGCAGAAATTGATTCATAAAAGTTCCACTTGAGCATGAGGAAGAACTCCTTTATTGTACAGGTGAATCATCCCTGGAACAGATTACCCAGAGTGGAGTCTCTCTCACTGGAGATATTCAAGACCTTCCTGGACACAATATGCTCTAGGATTACCTTGCTTGAGCAGGGAGGTTGGACCAGGTGACCCATTGTGGTCCCTTCGAACCTGACCCATTCTGTGATTCTGCAATTTTGTGCATTACATGATCTTATAATGAATCAAAGCAGGAAAGCTGGTATTTCTTGCAGTTTTTATGTGAATGATTTCTGATTTCAACTTATTATTTTTAAGGCTATGACTATCTTGTCAAAAATTACCCTTTGAACATTTGAAAACAATTATATTTTTTATGTTCTAAAATATTAAATATCCATGAGTCTTCTTTAATTAATAAACTAGTTGGTATTCTGTGGTGAAACTGCATATTTTCTTCCTGATCTCTACAGATCTCTTACAATGGATAGAACTAATAAGGCCAGATATAGAGTGGCTTTTGCCTACTGCATGCATGAGAAAATTTAAATGGCAACATGTTTGGATCTGGAGAGTGTTGTATACTAAAGAGTCAAAATTTGAAGTTTTAACCTACTTGATTCACATATACCCAATTGTTCTCCTTTCACCTGCCCACCCATTCATATTATCTTCTGTAGGTCTTGAATTCTCTTTTCAGGAGACCCAGACCAGGGGTTCTGGGAAGAAAGTTACTGGGAAAAAAAAGTTAATGACATAAAGCTGCTTGCAGCTGTCAGTCTTGGCCATTACCAGCCAGGGTCTTCTGTCATATTTTTCCATGTTACTTCCCCAGTATACAAGAACTTTCTCTACTTTCATGATCTTCCATCCAGCTAGGATGTTCGTGGCCTTCTTTTTGGGTCCCCTACTGAGACCATGTTTTTTTTTTCAATGCTGGCTCTTTATAGATCCCATAGAAGCACAGTATGTGATCAGACTCCTGTGGTTTTTATGTGGTTTCCTCTCACGTCTACTTTCTAAGTAGAGGATTCAGGACACGCCCATTTTGCTTACTCCAGATTTTATTCGAGTAGAAAACCTAGCTATTGGTGTTGGGATCTCTGACTCAGGAAAAATGATGTGCAGGAGCAGCAAATGAGATAAGAATTGTTTTTTATTTTCTTTTCTTTCACTTCTTCTCTCAGGAGAAATCTTGAGAAAGCTGTCTCTCTCTGTTCAGAGGGCATGTGAATACCACAGCTAGCCAATACCAGTGACAACTACAGAGTACCAGGTTTGGACTGAGAGTTCAAAAGTTCAGTCTGGGGTGTTCATCCCCACCTTCACAGAGTGCTCATTATCTGCCACCTGTTTTCATTGCCAACACATATACTTTTTCAACTATGACCCTGTGTGGTTCAGAGTAATCAACTTAGATGTACATATCTATATTTCATCAGCTCACCCATTCATATGAAGGGTGATATTCAGAACAAGTCTCTGCGGCTTTCGGGGGTCACTTGCGGCTGTCCCCCGTCCCTCCCCAGCCCCCCGGGACCCCTCCGGCTAGCTGTCCCCTCAGGGGACCGGGGTTTGCCGCGGTCCCGCTGCACTGGGCTTACCAGGCAGCGGCTGGGTTTGCACGGTCCGAGCGGCGGTGCGCCTCGGTCGCCGCAAGGAGTCGAGATAAAGAGACGAAGAGAGGTCAGTTGTATGCAGTCCAGAAAGATTGTATTGCCTGAACAGTTGCAGGGACAAAAGACCCTGGGCTACTGCCCAGATACAGTTTTATACAGCAAAATTAAGAGATAAGGTCTAAACAATAGAGACAGTGTTCAGCATGGGCCCATCAGAACCACCCCAGGGGTCAGGTCCAATGGGAACTGCTCAGGGGTGGGGAGAAGGGGGTTTACATAAAGATGCTGAAGCGAAACTTTCCCGAAACAATGGGGCATACATAAATGTATCTTTTCCTCATACCTAAATGTATCTTTTCCTCAGCTTTCAATTCCCAAGGCCTTTCTAAATCCCTTCCTCCACACTACCACGCTAGCGTGATAGCAACAGTCTCAGCTTTTTTTTTTTCTATAAAACATGAATGAATCTAATAGGCAATATGTAAACAAAGTCAGGTAAATTTTCTTATCAAAAAAAAGGAGGCAAAGAGATACAACTGAATTTGTCTTGATTCCTAGAAATAGCCTACATTTAAAAAAAAATTTAAGAGGAGACGATAACAGAAAAATCTGAAAATTATGTACGTTTGTCTGTAATGCAATACAGATTCAATAGTCAAGACCTATTGGTCTTGGTTTATGTGTTTAGTCTAGGCCTAGACACCTCTGCTGATATGGAGCTGTATTTTGGATTTGAGCTGAACACAGGGTTGATAACATAAAGATTTTTTTTTATTATTGTTGAGCAGGACTTACACAGAGCCAAGGCCTTTTCTAATTTTGTACTGCCATACTGGCCAGGAAATTGAAGGTGCATGGGAGGTTGGGAGGAGAACATAGACAGGACAGGTCACCTCAACTGTCCAAAGGGGTGTTCCAGACCATATGACATTGTGCTCAGTATGGAGAAGAAGGAGGAAGGGGGGAACATTTGGGGTGATGCTTTTTGTGTTTTCCAGTAACCATGACACATGATGGGGCCCTGGTCTCCTAGAGTTGGCTGAATATCTGCCTTCCCATGGAAGCCATTAATTATTTCTTTATTTTTCTTTGTTTGTTGCTGCAGAGTCATAGAATGGTTTGGGTTGGAAGGTGTCTTAGTTTAAGACAGTTTACAGGGCAGAAACTCCAAAATTAGTTACCTCCCTTTAGTTTTAACCACTCTCTCCAATAAAGAGAGACAGGTGAGAGAAGATATAAGTGAAAAATAACAGTTTAATAAAAAGAAAACAGCAACAACCAAGATAACAGCAAAAACTAGTAGATACAAAGGTGCTGAGATGCCTGGTCTCCTGGGAACAAAGAAAATAAGATGTCAGCCGATGTAGACACCCAGATGGCCCAGACAACAAAGACAAGATGGCAGAGGAGCCCCCTACTTTGGACCACACTGCTGAGAGAGAGGACAAAGGAAAACAGAACAGCAACTGAGCCTCTGCAGTTGTAGAAAACTTGACCTTCACCCCCTACACACACACAAATAACCAAGGACAAAACCTGGAAAATATTTTTGTTAAAAATACTGATTTTGCCCAGAAAATGATGGTAGAAACTTCCCAGCAGTTACAGGATCCTTCTCGGCACAGTGCAGCTGGAAGTGGGGGAAGAGGCTGAAAAAACTTGTGGAGAGAGGCTCTGGCCCCTCCTTAGCAAACGGAAGCAGCAGTGAAGGTGTTGCATAATTCTCCAAAGTCCAGGAAGAACAAAAATGCTTTTGCCTTGTGCCAGCTTACAGCAGTTGGCAAGTGGCAGAACAAAAAGCAAATACCCAAGAAGCAAAGGTGATGAGAAATCTGCTCAGAGGCAGTTTTGTTTTGTGAAATGAAGCTTCTCAGGTTGAAACTCAGACACCTCACCAAGGCAACTCCCCAGAAGCCTGGAGAGAACACCTGTTATCTATTTTTAAAAGGATGCAGTACGGTCTCCTTTCCATGAGTTGGAGTGGAACACACAGATTTTGCTTCTCGGGTTGCCGAGACTTAAAGTGACAGTGACACAGACTGCACAGATTGATGTAGAAAGAATATGCAATACATGATTTTTGGGTGACCCAGGTCATCTAGGACAGAGGAGACCTCAAAGATCATCTAGAGCCAACCCCACTGCCATGGGCAGGAGCACCTTCCACTAGACCAGGTTGTTCAAAGATCCAACATGGGGCCCTGTCCTTATGTAGGGAGAGGATGGAAAAAGACGGCAAAGAAGGAGATTAAACAGCAACTACAGGAAGAAGCCTACTCAAACATTCATGTAAAACAAGAACTGATACGACCCTGTAGTAGTTCAAGCTACTGGAAATGCTTGAAAATTCCTCCATATAAACTACTTAAGGAATCTGATTCAGAGAAAAATAAAGGATACACAAAATGTGCCTGATTAAAGAAAAATACAAGGATTGTGCAGGGCCAAGTTAAGCTAGGTATGAAATGTTCCTAACCAGAAATCTTGACATTAAAAAGAGACTGAAAGGAGGAACTAAGCATGCAAATCTTCTTTGTAGAAATAAGCTGGAATTTTTTCAGAATCTTTAAAACAGAAAAGGATGGGGACACTTGGGAAAAGGACTGGGTTAACAATGTAAAATGTAGAAATGCAAGCTTCACAGCTGCATGAAATACATCAACAATTTAATATAATATTATACCCCATTTAATAAAATAACAAACTATAGTATAAACTAGTCTTAGGGTATTATGCTTATCTCTTTTTCATGACATAAAGCCACATTAATGTTCAGCCTCCTAGAAATGTCAGAGTCTTGTAAACAAGCACCAAAGAGTAAACCTGCCCAACAAAGAGTAAACAAACAAATAAACTAGCTTATTTAGAAATATGTGAGATACATACATGTAAATGGAAATAAAAATTAAAATGCAACAGACTTGCAAAAATGTCATTCATTTGGAAGGAAAATGATAACTGGCAAATGAACTACATGAAATAAAGTTTAGGAAAGATGAGAAAACCAAAGATGGAGCAGAGGAGGAATCTAATAAAATTATATTCCATTCATTGTAAGATTTTTAGTTACTTATCGATAAATAGAAATCCAAAATATCTTTGTGAGGACATGTTTTAATAGCTGATAAGTAGTAAATCTCTACTACTAATTGTTTCACTGTTTATAAGGCTTAAAATTATTTCCAGCAAAAGTATTAAACTCTCAGGTTGTTTTATTTACAACTGCTCCCCTTTTATATAGGGCTTAAGACCAATCCTCTTAAAGAAGGCAATTTTCCTGTTTTCCTGTTCCTTCCAATGATCTGATGAGCAGGGCTGTATCATGCTCAGCCTCAGGAGGCAATTACAACTCAGATCCAAGGCCGTGCTGCTGCACTGCCTTCTTGCTACAGCAGCAGGGTATTAACTCTGGCCTACAGTAGAATTCAGTGCCACTGCTGCTCATGACCAACTCTGTAACTGAATCTCTGCCTCCATTTGTTTACTAAGAAAACACAATAAAAAATGATTGCAACAGTTACAGCTATGAAAATGGTTGGGCAGCTGTAGGTTTTGTGTAAATGGACTAATCTACTTACATGTGGTCATATCTGGAATACTATGCTATATAATTGAAACAAGGGGAGGGGGTTCTTTGGAGGATTTTTCAAAATACTAAGTAGGAGGTGAGATACATATAAATTTCTCAAGTTATTCAAATTCATGAGGATACAGAAAGTTAATTTTAAAAGAGCATTGTCTTCTCTGGGTATTATTTGTAACACTTATGCTAGTTATTTAATAATATTATGCTCACCTGTTCAGTCTCCTGATCTATTTTCCTCACAGAGTCATGGCAGAACAATATCTTTTTTTCTCTTTCTTCATAATGTAGCTTTTTTACTTTAAGGCTTTCAGTGGTTAATGCCCAGTTAATAAATTTCTGGAGATTTCTATTCTCCTGTAAATGACATCACCAGGCTTTATATTGTCTTCTCGGAAAACAAATCATACCTTCAGCAGTGCTCATCGCTACTGAAAGAGGATGTGCTCTGTGTCTGCATGTTGGAGCTGTAATTCATATTCAGTTTGACAAATGTCAAAAAACAGTTTTTATTAGCACATAGAACATATACTGTTAAGAAGTAATACAAACTGTTATTCAGCAAGTCAGAAGCAGTCTGGTTTTTGGCTTGAGAAGGGAGTAAAAATTCAACATTTAATCTAGAACACTATCCAGATAAACAAAACAAACAAAACAAATATCCAAACAAACCTAAACAAAATCCCACTAAAATTATTACAATTTTATAATTCTATTTGAAAAAAAAAAAAAAAAACAAAAATAATGTGCCTACCCTACTTTGATATAACAGGGATTATATTGTAAATTACCAAAGGACGAGTGATTCAAAAAGATACATAAGGCAAGAAAACATGAAATGAAGAAAAATAAAAAATCCAAAAGAAGATGAAGATCTTTGGTAAAAAGTTCCTTCATTTTCTGTCTACTAGATGTAACTTAATTCCTGGATTTATCACAATGAGACCCAGCATCAGGCAATCAATCCTGAAGCTAGACAGTGCAGCAGAGCAAGATAATTAAAGATAAATCTTATCCCACAACAAAAGTCTCAGTCTTCCCAAGGTGCTGTTATATATAGCACTTTTGTGATTATTTTTTTCCACTGGCTCTGACAACTGAACAAAACAAAATATTATTATGATTTATAAGAAATATTTAATTTCCTTTTCTTTTTCCTAAATAAAAAAGATAATACATGCTCTGGTCCATCCAGTAGCTGTAAGGTGAAGGTCCTGAAAGACAATGAAGGCCATACTGAAATTTAGTCCATCATGCTGGTGTACAGAAAGACAAAATCTTGAGTAGTGTCATGTCAGCACATCTCTAAGTGCAGAGATTAAACTGACCTAGAAGGTGGTGCACACATTCCTGGAAAGTTTTGCAATCCACTTTGTGGTCTCTGCAGCTTTGTCTACACAGCAAGCACTGGTTGTATTCATGTCTGCTATGGTGATGAAGGAGCTAATGCAATCTATTTGTCTTGGTGCAGTTAGAGAATTTAGCTCTAAAAGCATGAACTTCTTGCATGAAAAGATAGGTCTGTTACACAGACTTTGTTTTTAAATGTTAGTCCCTCCATATTCCATGTAAAGTATAAAAAAATTGTTCTTCACAAATTTCAAATTATGAAACTCAGATTAAAAAATATGATAAAAAGGTAGATTTAAGTAATCTGGCTTTATTTGCTATCATATTTTTATAATAATTTTTATTTTAGAGTCTAAAGGAAAACTTATTTACACTAATTATACAGTAAATAATCAGTCAGTTTACATATATATATTTCATAATTAAAAGTCAAATATATTTAAATAGAGGGAAGGGAAGGGAAGGGAAGGGAAGGGAAGGGAAGGGAAGGGAAGGGAAGGGAAGGGAAGGGAAGGGAAGGGAAGGGAAGGGAAGGGAAGGGAAGGGAAGGGAAGGGAAGGGAAGGGAAGGGAAGGGAAGGGAAGGGAAGGGAAGGGAAGGGAAGGGAAGGGAAGGGAAGGGAAGGGAAGGGAAGGGAAGGGAAGGGAAGGGAAGGGAAGGGAAGGGAAGGGAAGGGAAGGGAAGGGAAGGGAAGGGAAGGGAAGGGAAGGGAAGGGAAGGGAAGGGAAGGGAAGGGAAGGGAAGGGAAGGGAAGGGAAGGGAAGGGAAGGGAAGGGAAGGGAAGGGAAGGGAAGGGAAGGGAAGGGAAGGGAAGGGAAGGGAAGGGAAGGGAAGGGAAGTATGGGTATTTTACTAAAGAAATGAAAAGCCATTCTCAGAATTCTCAAATTTCCTGAAAGATTGAAATAAGCTATTTTATTACCCTTGGGATTTCATCAAGTTGCTAACATTTCATTTATGAAAAATGTTTTCATATGATAATGATTTAATTCTCTCATTCTTTGCTGATCTATCTATTCTGATTATTCTGAATCTTTTGAGGAACATAATGAAATATGGGGAGAACCCAAAGCACCAAGTGATTCTTTTAGTAACTAAATATTGAAAATAGGTGGTAAAAACAAGCCACCAAGGGCCTGCTGCAGGATCATCTTAAAAATCTGTCCCTTAATTAACTTGTATACATGCATGTATTAATTTGCACATTTATTTATACATATATATTTTACCCATTTATTTGCACATGAAATTTTATAAAAAGCTATAAATAGGCCTCTTTATGCTTACATTACAACTGACAAATATTTTATGTTCCATCATAAAATACATACTTCCTAGAGAAGTCTTTTGTGGTTGCCTTCACCATGAAATATAGAAAACTACCAAATTTTAACTCTTTTCTCTGGATTCCCTTCTCCCCGATGCCATATTTTTTGATCACATAATTTGTCTTGTTATGTTGCACTATTTCTTGCATGTATCTTTGACTCTGGTCAAAGCTGTTGAGGTCCTCACTTCTGTGTGTGCTCATTTATCAAGGACTGGCTTTTGCTGTCAGATCCCATACCTAAAATTCTTGTCCTGGCTCTTGACAACTTGTCAATTTCAGAACCATCCTTTTCTTTCATTTTTGTGAAAACTGCCATTTAACAAAACTTTTGTCCACTTCAAATTGTGTGATTTCCTCTACCTCTTCTTTTTGACAGTGTCACTCTTCTTGACACTGCTGACTTACACTTCTCCACAGAGTCAAGAACACCACTTAAATGGATTATCCCCAACCTACCTAACATCTCTTCCACCTTCAGTATCTGGAATTATCCTCTGATATACTACTTTCTGTCACCTTGTACTCATTTACCTTTGGCACCTTATGCTGCCCCTCTCACTGGGAATATCAGAACATCATCCCACAGGTTTTTATTCCACACTAGTTATTTTTTCTCTGTATAAATTCTTTCCCTTTCCTTTTCTGTAAAACTTACATAACCACTAACACTGTTTCAGAGCTTCTGTGTTCAAATAATTTCCAGTCATATGTTTTTCTGCAAATTACTTATAATAGGGACCCATTTTCAATAGCTTTGTTTTTTATATAATGGTATGTAAACTGAGACCTTGATCCCTAGGTGCTGGGGTGATACAAAACTTAACATTATAATATGAAAATCTGGTGAAAACCATCATTTTACTTTTCCAGTTGTTGTAGCAATGTGATCCTCAGAAGCTTAATGTTAAAACTATGAGTTTAAGAGACAACACCATTAAGTCCTATGCCAGAAGAGCCAGAACTTCGTTCCTACTCCTCACTGAAAACAGTGTACTATCAAGCATACAAGGCTTCATTGGACAAGAGAAAAAAAAAAAAAACAAAAAAAAACTGGGGAAATGGTGTTTTTTAAGAATTATTTTAACACATAAAGCAAACAGCAAATACACGGACAAGATGTTACCTAGCTAAAGTACAAGCATATATACTTTCTCTAAAAGCAATAGCTATAAATAACAGATATTAAGGTTGAAGAGAAGTTAAAAGGCAATTGTTTAAGGTATTAGACTGCTTGACTGGTGAATAGAATTTTCTTTTGACAGTAATATAGCAGTTATGAAAATGCAGCAGGAGAAAAAAAGGATTTCTACTTTGCAGTTTACTGAGGACCCTTTTGAATCTAAGAACAGCCTGGAGTAATCCTAGACACTTCTGCATTAAAAATGGACAGACTACTAATGAGCATATACATTAAAAAAGACAAACTTAGATTGCTTCTAAGGATTTTCTGTCAATCTTTATGCTATTCCATCATCTATTCTGTAATTACCCATATAGCCCAAAGAAATAATCAGGAGAGGTTTTATGTTAGTGCCTTTACTCTGCAAGAAGCAAAGAGAAAATGAAAGAATACACAACTTTTTCATAATTGCCCCAACTTCTGAATATTATAAATTTCAGTAATGAAAATGAAAGCAGAGTACATCCACAGCATGGTGACAATCCACTCAGCACATGATATAAACTCATAGTTTTCAGCTCAGAAGACCAGAACTAAATTAATTGGGTAAAAAAATTGTATATAATATATATTCCTGGGGAGAAACAAAATGTATGCGCTCTGAGACTCATATTTAAGAGACTTACTACAGCACATAACCTCTAAATCCAGCAGAATCATTTGGAAACTGTTGTGTTCATTGATTAAGTTCTGCAAAAATTGTGGGTTCAGCTTATATGGAACTGTCTTAGGTTGCAAATGTGAGATGTGGCTGGGGTGTGTATTCTATTGCCCTCTGTCAGAAACAGGTGGGGCAGTTATCTTCTGTTAATAGGGCCATCTGTTAAAAACAGGTGGGACAGTGTTCTTTCTCTTCCATGACCCATCCTTCCTCCAAAAAGATACCTCCTGTTAATGAGCCATTGAGTGTCACTGCCTGACTAATAAAATTACATCATCCCATTGTAAGCTGCTCTGCTCAGGGGGAGGTGCCAAGCATTCCTACTTGGATATAATCTGAGATTTGAGCACAGTCAGTTTTTTTCCCCATGGGATTCCTAGAGGATCAGCCTTTTGTCCCTTTGGATTCCCAGAGGAAGACCAGGCCCATCTACACCACCATCAGACCTTCAGAGGAAAACTACACTCTTCTACAAGCTCACTGCTTCAACAGAACCAGACCTGTCACTGCAGGAGGACTGCAGCCAGTTCCATTTAATGGAACTGCTACCAACACCCTGACCCACAGGGCGTCAGGTCGTATTCTGACTCTGTCAGTGTTGTTTGTAATGTTCCTCCTAATAAAGAATTGTTATTCCTACTCCCGTATCTTTGCCTGAGAGCCCCTTAATTTCAAAATTATAATAATTCAGAGGGAGAGGGTTTACATTTTCCATTTCAAGAGAGGCTCCTGACTTCCCTAGCAGACACATGTCTGTTCAAACCAAGACAGGAACATGCAAAAAAAAAAAGTCCTGTGCTGATTGTCTACACAATGAACAAGTACATGCACCTCAGTAGCACATGTCCCTTAGAGCATACATGCACCTATCCACAAGATTTCTGAGAGATGGAAGTTCTAACACAGTACTGTACTTGTCCTGCAACACACGGGTTTTTTGCTATAATATGTATACACACATATTTCTCTCTTCTTCTTCTATTAGATTTACATTATAAGTAAATAAGCCTTTATGTAGAAAAATGTAAATTGGTGCCCTAAGGGTAGGGTGAGGAAATAGGTAATTTTTTGTCAATATCCACAGGCCTTTTCTATAAAGTAATGACAAATCCATCAGCTACCCTTTGACCTAAATAATGGCATACCACATACAATATAGAATATCCTATAGTGTTATAAGATGGCACAAATATTGCTGAAATAAATCATTCAGAAAAATGGAGAACATTTATTTTATCTTCTATATGTTACTGTGTTTCTTTTATAAGAAAACCCAAACATAAAAGTAATTTGATAATGCTAATTTACTGTAATGAAGCATATAATGGGTTTATAATAGATGTAAAGAAAAATGGTATTTCAGCATACAAGAGGAAACCTTAACAGAATCTTAAAATGTTTGTGGTGTTTTTTTTTTTTTTTTTTTTTTTTTTTTTTTTTTTTAATTGAAAGGTTGTATTTTAAATAGTCCTGAAGGGTTGTCCTGGTTTTTGCTATGGTAGAGTTCATTTTCTTCCTGGCAGATGGTAGAGTACAGTTTCAGTTTGATTTTTTTTTTTATTTGTTTGTTTTTTTTAATTGAGTACAAGAATAACATAGTGATGGCTTATCTGCTCCTGAGCAGGGCTTTTCCTAAGTCAGGGGTTTTTCAGTTTTTCATCATTTGCCAATGAGCAGGTACATAAGAACCTGGGAGGGAGCATAGCCAGGAAAGATGACCCAAACTGGCCAAAGGGAAATCCCATGTCATAGAACATCATGCCCAATATATAAACTGGGGGAACTTGGCCAGGAGCTGCTGACTGGTGATTGGAGACAGGTTGGGCACCTGTCAGTGGGTGGGGAGAAACTGTATTGTGCATCATTTGTCTTCTTGGGATATAGCTCTCTCTCTTTTTCGTTATCTCCCATTCTATATGATTACTCTTATTACTATCATTACTATAATGAATATAATTATTAATATCATTAATAATATTAATATTGTATTTTATTTTGTTTCAATTATGAAGCCATTCTTATCTCAACTCACAGTTTGTATCTTTTAAAATTCTCTTCTGCATTCCACCAGAGCAGCTGCATGGTACTTTATCAGCTAGAAATTCCATTTTAAAGGAACAGCCCAGTTTTTTCAGGTATCTAGGGTGAATATTTGGCACTGAAAATTAAGCTTCCAGGTTTGGAAGCTATAATTGACTTTTTCCTACGTTAAACTATATGAAATTAGTAAAAATGTCAGGGGAGGTGAAGAAATGTATATGTGTTATCCTCTATCCTTCACTTGTTGTAAACATTGATGTGACATTAAAACATTCCAGTAATATGCAATCACAAATGAATTGTCTTGTACTTCAAATGCATTATATGTTAGTAGACTTTGTTCTGTAAGGGTTTTTTTTATGAAATCAAGAGATTTTCTGGAGAAAGTATTCTATAAATAATGACAGATTTTTGATAAATCCTTGTTGATCTTCCAGATCAGACAGAATGCATTTATCTATAAATGAATCAGAGGAGCTTCCTGTTATAAGCAGATGTCACTTATTTCACACTATTTTATTAAATTGCTTTCCATAGACTGTAAAATTTTCAGCACAATGAAATTTACAGAGTAAATATTGGTTTGTAAGATTTCAGTTTATTCTAAATCATCATAAAAAGAAATATTACTACATTAAACATTTCATAAACTGAAAGCAAGTCAGGCTTCCATTTGGAGAAAGCAGCAGTCAGATAAATAAATCTGGCGTGTTAGTTTTTGCCAGCCCTTCTATTTAAGTTGACTTCCCAGGCTAAAATACATCATTCACACAGGTCACCAAGGGGATAATTCAGATTCCTCTGTTTCTTTTTTCCACTCAGGATTTTTCTTCACATACAGCCTAATCTTACAGAATTCACTCTGAGTTTTACCATTGTCTTCAACAAAATCTTTCATATCATTTCACCTTTAAAGTGATATTAAAAACTTTTATACTTAGTCTGACATGAAGAAGCCTGCTAAAAATAATTGTTTCCTTTGATTCTAATGAGGGTTTTTGTTTTTAATTTGGAACAACTTTATTAAGTTTTGAGATGCGATTTGTATCCACACCTGATCAATGTTGCTCCACAAAAATATATCATCTCTCCTGATTTAGATTTGCTCATTGCTACTGTATTATGTCCTCCAGAGAACACAGAATACTGAAATGGCAAAGATTCAAATTTGGTTCATTATATGAACCAAAGACTGGTTCATATAATCCTCATTTACTGTCATCCATCTGTCTGTTTGTCTATCTATCATAAAAATATTCATACTTTGACCAGGGAAGCAAACAGAAATTGCTAATATTGTTCTTCTGAAAGTCTTGGTAAACTGCTCTGCTGAGCTATGATTGTTCTATTAAATCAGACTCTAAAAATCATTAGGGCACAGCAAAGTCTATTAGTATTGAAAATCTATGTAAATGCAAATATTACAAGGTAATCAATAAATACTATTAAAGACCTACAGCTTCTGTCATGCTGAATTCAAATCTGAGTTTGCTTACAAAATATTCACAATTTCATACCTAATGGCAGACCAGCTTGCAGAAATAATATTTTAGAGTTTCTTATTTCATTGTAATTCTAGTATAAGCAATGAAAGAAAAGAAAATGTGGGATTCTCCTGAAGCAGCTATTATTTTAGCTTGCATTCAGTCACTCCATAAAGCATGGCACCTGAAAGAGAGACATCACTGATTGAAATACATAATATTCTCAAATTTCTAACAACATAGAATACACAATTTGGTAAAAAGGAAAGGAAGAGAAAAGTACAGGAAAACCACATGTCAATATCAAAGCAGCAAAAAAAACATTTTTCTGTGTTGGTCTCTTTCCTCAGATATTTTAGGAAAACCTAAGATAAAGCTGCAGCAATAAAATCTAGAATTAATAAATGAAAGAAAGGAAGGGTTGGGAAGGGTGGGGGAAGGGAAAGAAAGGGGGATGGTTGTATTCTTGTGTATCTGTGTCGCTTGGGGTCTTAGTAAACTCATGGCTATACCTGAAAATACTAAAACCAAATTAATGTATTCCTTTTATGAACTTTCAGGTGCAATTTTTGTTTTCTGTAGTGCCGAACTCAGTTTAGATACCCATATCTCTACTGACTTAAACAAAAAAAAAAAAAATCGAAATTACCTCATTAACCTAAATTTACCTTTTGTGGAGAAATAAAAGATAAGATTAGCAAATGGAATATTTAAACATTATGGGTGAAACTTTAGGCAGCAGAGCTTTCTATCTTGCTTTATTAACCCAAAGAAAAAATCAACAATGAAAATCAGATAGAGGGCTCAAAACAGATTGTTCCAATTTGTTAAAGAAGATGTTCTTCTCAGGAAAAATGGATGTATGTGACTTTGTGTCTATGATGAGGAAGCACGTCAAAACCATGGCAGATTATAATCAAGAACATTAGGTGTGATTGAGATCAAGTAGCACACCTAACAAATTAATAGAGAGGGCTGAAAGTCTGCAAATCCTCACAAAAATTATATTTAGAATACTTTCTTCATAGTCTTTCTATCTCACCTGTTTATTCACATTTGCAAATTAAATGCTCAAGCTGAAAAAAAAAAAAAAAAAAAGTAGATACCCAAGGCACTAAAAATAAATATGAAAGGGATTAATCGGCTCAGGTACAAAAACATACCAGCCCACAGACACAATCAGTTTGGAGCTGTGGAGAAATTCTGATGACACCAGTTTCCACAATCTTTTTATGTCTTATGGTCCATACAGCTACAAATAGAGGTTCCTCAGTTTCACCACAGAAATCACACATGGCATTCTCAGCTTCTAGAACATTAAAAATCTGCCTGTAATAATATCAAATATTATTTTTATGAAACGTTATGTAAACTTGTTATCAATCTGCAAAGGTGAAATTGATTCAGAGGAGTGGAGTCAGTGCTCCCAACTGAAATAATTGAATATAAAATATTAATTATTTTGTTACAAAGGGCTTAACAATCACCTCCCGCTAACCTAACACTATTATTTTTTAATAACTTTGCACAGAATGAGTTTCCACAAACAAACAACCCAAACAAAACATATTTGGTGAGGAAAGACACTTTCTCTTAAATATTATGCAGGCGGTAAACAGGGAGCAACATGAAATGTCAGCCAGCAGAATATCCTTAGTACTAGTGAAATGATGGACTACTGTAAAAACAAGTACTGTAACTCCAGTGAGCTCTAGCATCACTTCACCTAAAACAAAACTTACCAAATACAGGTACATCTAGGAGAAACTCAATGTGTGTATGAACAAGACTGACACTGTGACATATCTAGGCCCACTCAATGAAATGGCAAAGAATGTCTGATAATCTAATATCTACGAATGTCCAAATCATCATTCTATATAATCAGTGTTTCAAAGGAAAACAATATCAGTTCCCTACTAGCTGGCAATTAAATTGTTTCTAGTAGTAAATAGAGAATAGAAAAATTAATAAAGTTACTGCATTAGAACAGTTTTTTTGCCAGACCACAGTTAAAACCAGAACACAAATGGACTCTAATTAATTTAAAAACAAAAAATAATTCTTATTTTATAAAGAGAGGTGATGTGCTTCTATATAAAAAAAAATATTCCTGTTTTGCAGGTCTGAAAAATATCATTTGTATTTTAAACATGTACATCAAAGAACTGGTAATAACTAGAACACTACTGACTGCACAGATTTCTTGTCAAGAACAGTTATGTTCACTGCATAATGCAAAATGGAGACCAGTAGAAATAGGATGGCTGTGTTTAAAGGACGAAGGATTTAATAAACTTTGACTGTTCGTGTGTGTGTACATATCTCAGTACAGACTAGGAAGCTTTAACTATGAAAAATTAATCTTGTTAATTACAGAATAAATTCTACAAAGTATGTAATATACATCATATATGAAACATGGAAACATGGCCAAATATCACATTATTATGTAAAGATTAAATTTAATTTGAAATACTTAAAAAAGAAAACATAAATTTTCTATTTTCTGTTAAAAGTTTTTTATGTTTTTGTTTACTGAAACTCATTTTTCAAAATCTACTTCTTGCATTAAGAATTCACACAAATGCATATTTTTTCTCAGCTGAAGTCTATTTCTGTAGCTTCTTTCACTTTCATAAAAAACTATAAGGATAACTGTAATCTTCCACACTGTATATTATTGATGCATTTTAAAAATATTTGCCTTACTATTCATAGATCTGTCTTTATGAAGAGTTCTTGCTACTACTTACTGGCAAATTTTGCTTCAGAGGAAAAAAAAGGAAAAGTACATTAGCCAACATATCTTATGTAGGAAGGACAGTGATATTAATATAACATATCAGCATTAACAGCTTCTTTATTAATGTTACCTACCATTTATGTAAAATCCAATTTGAATAATACACTACTGCAGAGAAACCATATCAACCCATAATCCTCTATATTCAATATTGGTAGTTCAAATAGAAATAAACCAGTGTGGCATTATTAAGTCTGTTTAATACATAGAAAAACTGAAGGTTTTTCACTATGTACCAAGCAGATTACCATACATAAAACAGCAAAAACATAAAACAAATATTGATATGAAGAAAAGACATCAACAACTATGTTAATATGCCTCAGCTTTCTACTTCTCTGGGATAATAACTTCATGGATCAATGCTATAATCGACAAGTTGACCTTGCAAATTTACAGTGCCATGGGTAGAAGGGAGGGAGGTGGAGAAAAAAAAAGAAAACAAAAAACACACAAAAATATTTAGTAGGTACTAAATATTGTCTATTCAAGAGATTATTCAATCCCAAATTAAAAATTATTTAATGGAATATTTCTGGGAGGTGCCAGAACAAAGCAATTGAAAAGGGCTAAGACACCCTGATGTAGTCAGATGTTGTTGTGTCTGCAGTGACAGACATTCAGCACAAGCCAAAATGAAACACTGCACAACGTTCTGAGCTGAGGAAATGGACAGTTAAAAATCAATCTCTATCTCACATTCCCAGCTCTGAACCTGAAAATGACAGCTATTATCCAGATTTACATTTTATTCCAGCTAGAATAAAGCCAATAAATCACGGGGCTTTTGGCTGCTTGGATAATTACAATGTGAGTGGCTGGTGTGAATTTCACTGGGGGAAGATGCTTTCAGAGGGCTAGAGCACAAAGTGGAAAGAATGACAGTAAAAAATGGACTTGATTTCCATGTTGAGATGAGAGCTTGTGACATGCAAATCACTGAACACAGTAACCTCTGCTGAGACCCATCAGCCCTCCTGATCATATACTCAGGATATGTAAGTCTGGGTGGTGAAACATTTTATTGAGCTGATAGCTCAGGTGAACAACCTTTTGGTTTAAGGGGACAGAGGCATTTGTAATGACATATTTAGAAATATTCTCATGTGTCTTTGCCACAAGTAATTTTATCATAGACACTCTCTTCAGTATTACTTACCAGTTTTCTTCTGTGAGAATAGACACTTTGAAATCTAAGTTCTTAGTTATGATTAGTTTAATATACACTTCTAATCACATCTGCATATCAGATGACTGAGTAGCAAGAAATTCAGCTATACACAGCTCTCAAGAGGATTTAAAATAATATGTGATCCAAAAGTTCCTAAGTCTACATTGGATGAGTGCTCCATTTCATCCTGTAACAAATACTTTCATTTCTTAAACATTAATTATGGATCTGTTTTTATGACAAATGTAAAATATATTTCACAGCTCTTCTCCATAATTGTCCTGACTTCTAGTCAGGAATCTTCCAGATTTTTCCTCTGGATGGCATCACACTGGGAACCTGAAAAAATGATTTTAAAAAAGAGTTAGCTTTATTATTCTGTATGATTATCTAATTAATATTTTAAAATTCCAAAACATATTCCTAAATAAAAATGGAAAAACATATGTAAATATCAAAGTACTATTTTTTAATAGCTCTACTCTTACCCTTTGATGAACTGCCTAAAACTTTATGGAATAAACCTAACCTATTACGGCAAAGTTGAGAAAACTATTTCCAAAACAGCTGATATTTTATCTAATTCAACTTTTCTTGGGCAGCCACAACAGTGGGATGTATCTATTGTCACAATAGGGATAGCTTAGATACATTTATTCATTATTATTATTTATTATTATGCAGTAATGATTGCATCTTTCATAAAATTACCTTTTCTCTTGATACTATTTTGTTGTTGTTGCTATTTTGTACTTTATTATATAAGACCAACTTCTACTCTTTTTGTAATAAAAACACTTCTGGGAATGAGTCTGCAGTGAAAGCTGTTTATTCTTACCTTATTTCTTTCTGCTTTACAAGGACTGTGAGAAACACCAAGTATCCTCCAATAAATGTAGCAGACATATACTCAATTTCAAAAATTTTAACATATCTCTATTAAGTGTTGAACAGAATATGACATCAATCAACATCAGTTTGTTGTAGGATGTTTGTTGTAAAAGACAGTAAATATTTGCAGAGAGCATCAGATAAAAATCTGCACTAAGAAAAAGCATAAGCGTGTAAATCTTCCCAGTCTACTTGAAAAAATAATTAGTAAATTAAAACAAAAACAAAAACAAAAACAAAAACAACAAAAACAAAAACAAAAACAAAAACAAAAACAAAAACAAAAACAAAAACAAAAACAAAAACAAAAACAAAAACAAAAACAAAAACAAAAAAAACCACCAAAAAAAACAACAGATATATTTGTCCCCTGTTGGGACATTAAAATATCTTTATAAAATGGTGTGGTGAGGGGAATACCAAATGTTTTCTTGGTTCTGCTACTCTCATGAGACTGCATCTCATGAGAATATAATCACCAAATCTCTGTAGTAGTTAGAATTGGGCGAGATCATACAAAAAAAAGTAGCAATGGTATACATTTTTGTTCTTGAAATATACTTTAAATTTTTCTACAGTTTGGAAATACCTTTTTTCCAAAATATACGAGTCAGTTTGAAGAAATAAATACTTATGTATTCTATTGTTGCAAATTATACTCTGAACTAAGCAGTGTACATTTCTATTTAGCAGCTAAGACTCTACTCTGTTCAGGAACTGAACATTTAGGAACACATGGATGATTTTTATGTAAGTATCACCTTCAGATTATGCTGATGTTTACAGCTTTGTAAGGGTTGGGTTAGAAGAGTGGTGTTTCCTGTTAATGCAGTTGATGTAGCAGGCACAAAAATCTCTCACTGGTAATGGGAGATAACTCTGCAGGATATTCAGGATGGAATGAGATATTTCTGTCATCTCACAAGTATTCTGGGTAAGGCCAGCTGTGAGTTACATAAATTCCTATTAACAATCCATCTTGTTAATCCCCTAAATTTTCTCACATACAATATTTACTTTACCAGTATCTTTTTTGTTAACGCATTACAGTACTGTCAAGGTCTTTGTAGGGTTGAAAGCAATAGCTTGATCTTCCTTCAATAATTGCTGAAATTAATAAAATTTGGCAGAACTCGTCAAGAATGTTAGGTCCCGAGGAAAAAATGAGAGGCTTGAGAACAATGACAACTCTATTAGTGATGCAATATATGCTATTTTAGAGGCTAAAAGTACAACAAATATTTCATCCCATCTTCTCCATCAGCAGTGTCTGACGAAAACAAAATTGTGTATTTTTTTTTTGTCTAAACTCAAACTGCTTTGTACTTGTTTTGAGCTCTTTATTAGCAAAACACACTTTCAAATTAAGGTGATATTAGCATACTATTTGACTCATTGCTATGTCAAGTATTTTTTTTTTGTGGGGGAAAGGGGAGTATATTTCTATAAATCAAGCAGAAAGTGTTAATTTTTTCTTATTTTCTTTTTTTTTTTTAATCAACATTTTTCTGGAAGGAAATAAGTTTTATTACAAGGATTTATCTGTTTCTTGCTGATAAAATTATAAGACAAGCCCAGAGACATGAGAAGCCACAGAATTCCAAAACCTAAACCAAGTCAGTTATCATCTCTCTGAGCTAAGATCTCATAGCCAAACAGGACAAAGGATGATGCTATACCATGATCTTTTGATCTCTAATGTGCAAACAAATAATTTTATATAGAATTTAGAAAAATTCTTCTGAACATTTCATTGACCCTCTCTGTATATGCAGAAAACACGCAATGGCAAGATTACTTTTACATCTTTCTTTATTCTTCAATGACTATAAATTTTAGACACACTTGTACTCTGTTTCCTGGTAAACAACTCAAAAAAAAAGTGCAGTTTAAGCAGATTTGTAAGACTTACAAAATCATTATTTTCCATCTATGTATTAAATTACAAAATAACAGACAAGAAACCAAAGATGATTTCTATTCAGAATTTCCAAAATTATTGTTTTCTTAAAATACAAGTTCCTTTCAAAAATTAAGATGAATTTCCTTACCCTTTTCAGCATGATGCATGTGCAAGCATCAGAAAAATCCTATTCTTATTACTTGTCACATTGCTTTGTTTTCCCCTCAGGAGCACAAAACAGCAGAATTTCCTGTTGCATCCAAAAAAAGATATTATGAACAGCACTATTGTAGAGTATATATTTTTCTCACAGTGAATAAGCAAGAAAAAAATTAATAGAATTATAGTCAATTATTTTGACTATCAATTTTCTTGAGTATGGTTGAGCTGAGTGAGTAATTTGCGGTGAATCATTCATGGGATTAATTTCCCTCCCTTCTTACCTAAGGAAAATCCATTGGCTATTCCTAATTTATTTGACTTTATTTCTATCTAGAACAGAATCCTTCTGAATCATGTGAAAGATTTGCATTGAAGACAAAAATTTTTTTGTCCATGGAGGAGTACTTTAGAAATATATTCACCAGGCTTTCAAATCTATATGGATTTATCCCCTTCATCCAACATTTAATCTCATATATTTTAAATTTACCAGTAATTTTATGTATATGAATAGTTGTAGGTAAAATACAACAGAGTTACTCATATGCACTAAGTTGAATGTGTGCACAAAAACATGCAGTACGAATGCTCACTGTCTGGGCCTTGCAGCACTGTTTCTCTCCTGATACAGCATTATTTCTCTCCTGATCCTTTGCAATCCACATTCCATCAAGAAAACCATCTTCAGTTACTGAAAATACCTTGCTCTGCATCATTAGGCAAATGCCTTTTTAATAAAGAGAATCCAGGTGTACAAGTAAAATACTGTGATTGAATACCTTTAATACCTCAGCTTCATTAGGCAATGAAAGGCTGTCATGCTCTTTCTTATTTATTCTGGTTTAGTTGCCATCCCATTCCTGGCTATTACTGATGACAGATCATTTATTACTCTATAAGAATACAAATATGTTTTCATAATTGTCATACACTTTCCCAACCCCATAGTTTGTAATTGAACAATAGAAATAATAATAATAATAACAATAATAATAATAATAATTTGTACTCTAATAATATATTACATATATTATTATTTATACCACGCTTTTAACTGAAACTCAACTTAGACACATGCAAATGCAGATTTATTAAGTATTTCAACAATACTTGCTTTCAAAATTATTTCAGTATTTGATACATTCTCTACTGATAGTACTAAACTAAACCTTCACCTTTTTGTTCACATTAAGGTGCTTGGCTTTCCCACTCAAATGAATGTGAGTGTGAGAATAAGAATTCTTATTCCAATGAATATTTGTGAAAGGCAAAATAACTTTGGTCCTTTGTAGGGAATTGAAACTGCCCCCACAGTGTTTGCAAAGTTATTCATTAATCTCCATGGGTATTTTGTCAATAATTAGTGGCACATTTAGCATATGAAGAAGACAATTTCAATTTAGATGGAAATTTTTTTTCCTTATATTAAGGTTAATGTTATCTTAGGATAATCTAAAACGTCTACTTCACTACAGAGGAATTACTAACCCATAAATCAAAACTGTTGGTGAGTTTCTGACAGATAATACAGATTGCCTTGGAAGGCAAGGAACTGCCATTCCTTCTTTCAGTGTTCTAGAGTAGTGAACACAATAAGTGGCCTCTCAGTCTACAGTGTCCTCCAAACAGCTCTACACAGAGAACTGGGCCAAATGCATAATTCCTAAAGTCAGTATTTGTAACTTTCTCTGAGTTTTCTCACTCAGAATAACTATTAATTATGACATAGAATCTGACCTACCATGTAATAAACAAAGATATCTTAATATACATAAATCTGGAGTGTTACCAGCAGGTAACTCTCTACCTATTCTACAACCCCGTGGATAAGAAGGTAAAATATGACCTAATGTGATGGTAAAATTTGATTTAGCAAGAATTGGTATGCTATTTCTGTTCAGTTATGGGATTTTATTTCCAGCATTTACAATGAGGCAATTGCTTGTTTTGAGTCTAAATATGATTTGTACCTAGAAACTTCAGCTTGAGGCTACATTGATTAGGCTGATGAGCTGTGCTTTGTTTACTTACTGCAATCAAATTGCTCTCACATGTGATGGTGACAGCAATCTTCACCTACAGAAGAAAAGGAAAATCACTGTGTGATGAACTTTGCTTTGGATAACCAGGCACTGCCCTGCTACTATTTATGGCTACTTGTATTAAGACCACAACTTCTAATGAATGGATAGTAAACCAGCCCAGCCCAAAACTTAATCCGTCTGCCTGAGAGGTGATGAGAAGCTGAATATCACTGCACTCAATTATTAGGATGATGTTTTAAAAAAAGGAATGTATTAATTCTTCTGCTAGGAAATATCCTTCAAGTCCCTAAACTCTTCAGGGTTTATTTAAAACATCCTGCATCACTGAATTTCTCAAAAAAAATTAATTCACTCCACTTGTACACACCTATCCTGAAGTCACCTTCAGAGAAATTCTGCATTGACCGAAAAATGTCCACATGCCCTGAACATCTGTACTATAACTGATGATATAGTATATAGTCTAGTTATGTTGTAGCTGGCACTTTATTGTAATATTAATTAATGAAGCACAACAATTTAATCTCTGTACCACAGCTGCCAAACTAATTACATACTCTTAATTCTAGTACCTGATACAATAATTGTTCTCTGGTCTTGTGAAAGTAACTAATTTACAATCCAGGAGACTGTTGGAAACATTAAGAGACCAATTCATTGTCATGTATACAGATCTACCACTCCCTTAAAATGTACCATGAATACTACATATCACTAAAATCTACTTTTAAGAATTAGAAATAAATCCAACAAAGTATAGATGCCTACAGCTTCTATATTTTTCATTAAATTAATGTGCATTGATATCTATTAATGCACTTTTCATGTCCTGAACTTATATGTTTTAAGAGGCTGGTGAGAAATATTCTTCAGCAGCAAATTTACCATTTCAAATTGATGTTATTCTCAGAGAATAAGAATAATTTCTGCAGTTTCTCTTTATCTGGAAAATCATCTTTCTCCTGATTCTGCATAATGAAAATTATGTTTTCATTAAATATTATGCTATCCCATTTCAGAAAAACAGAATATTTTAAAATAAATTTTCTTTGAACCTGTAAAAATAAAAAGTAAAAAAATGTTATTTAAAGGCAGATAACATAGTAAAGCCTCATATACCTAAAAAAGCTATATAAAATTAACTATTTTAAGTGCTCAGTGTATTTTAGCAAACTGTTTATACAAAATTCTTCTCTTGCCTATTCTTCATGAATAAGTCATCACTAGGTAAACAAGAAGAGTACATTTTTTTTTAAGTGCTGTCATGTTCCTCCAGTACATGTGTGAGACATTTCAGGTTTCCTGCTCCTCAATGGCATTTGGACAATTTCTGTACTACTTGTGAGCCATTATAAATGGGTTTTCTTGAGCCTGCAGATACTTCTGTGAGTGACAAAGCTTGGAGCTGTATAAATTTTCTAATTTCATAGGTTCCTTCATATTAATGAAGTGAAAAATAGAACATTTTGCTGCTTCAAGACTGCTCTGACTTGAGTCCCACATGGCTTTTTCATTACCTTGTCTTTAGTGACAGGTGGTACAGGCAATTAAAAGGCTCTGAAAGCTCATCTGTGTTTACATTTGCTCATTAAACATGCATACACACAGGAAAAACCTAAAAAACCAACAAATAAACTAAATCTAACTAATCACAAAAAAAAAAAAAGAAAAAACCCAACAAAACAACCAACAACAAAAAAACAAAAGCAACAACAAAAAGAAACCACTGAAATCAAAGCAAACATGATGGTGTAATAGATACACAGATTAATGGGGGAGAATAACCCTCTGTGAACCTACTGGAGTCTGAGCACTTCACTACTGACAAGGGGGTTTTCCTGGGACTCTTTGGTACTTATATGTAGTGACCAAATGGGGTAATGTTCCATAGCTTCTGTGTCTTCCACTGCCTACAGGAAAGTGGTTTTGCTCTGGAATAATAATCAAGTTATAGCTAAGCAGATTTTGGACATCATTCCCATGTGAAAAGAAATAAAAACTTTGTCTGTTTATTCTTTATTTGAACTGCTTTAAGTTTCATGTAATATTTCCTTATTTTTAACTAGTATTATCTGAAAATATATGTGATTTTAAGATTTTTTTTTTTGAACCAGTATAGTTAGAAGCACCTAAAGTCAATGAATAAGTATTAATATTCTCTTAGGAAATTCAGAATACAAGATAACCTTCAGAGTATATGAGCTGGATGCATATAATTAATATCTCAGAAACA
Organism: Taeniopygia guttata; assembly: GCF_048771995.1. Classification (NCBI taxonomy): domain Eukaryota; kingdom Metazoa; phylum Chordata; class Aves; order Passeriformes; family Estrildidae; genus Taeniopygia; species Taeniopygia guttata. The sequence continues at coordinate 93,139,040 of NC_133024.1, read as the reverse complement.
AAGAACTTCATTTGCTTCATTAATTATAACTGTGAAAAAATCGTAGCTAGTCCTGGCAGTCTAATTTCAGGGACATTTTGGTCACCAGTATAGAAATTCTATTGTTGAATATAGATAATATTCTCCAGAGAAAACAATTGATCTTCTCTAATTGAAATGAGCTTCTAGAGGGAATGCACAAAAGAGTAGGTGAAAGAACGGCTTAACTGTGTTTCAAACACAAGCATGTTTGATGTTTGAAAAGTAAGGAAAAGTTAATTTGTTCTAAAATAGTACTGATAAACAAACATGTCTATTTCCTGTAATATGATTTCAAATTTAAACCGTACGTAAATTTGCTGTCAGAAGGGACAACAAGTGAAGAAAAAGCATGTACCATGAACAAGACTGCATAAGATGCATAGTAATTCTTGTTTTCCAGTTTCTACACTTTGCAAATTAAAAAATCATGTTTTTCTGTGTTGTTAAACACATAAGTAATATACATTTGCTTTTCTTAAATTTCCTATTTCCCAGAATCATGATCCTAATTCAGACACAGAAAGAGCCAATTAATTGACTGATGTTTTATTTCTGTCAGAGGACGGAGGAATTTAAAGAGTAGAGTTAAAAATACTTTCATGCCCCATCGTGTTGTTTTAAGGCACTTTCTGGGAGGTGTTGAACATCCTTACTGAAATCAGCTGGGGTTTAGATGTTAAAATATTGAAAAGATAAGAATATAGCATTTTGAATAACTAAAATTTAAACCTGGAAAAAAAGAGTCATTTTTATTGTCCCCTAACTTTTCCTTTTTTTCCTGAAATTTTTATTAACTGCTTAAAATTATTTCTCAATGTCTGATTTTTTCCCTGGAAATAATTTATTTTATTATATAGAAATAGTATTTGATATTCTTTTTGTCAGGTTGGTTGTCACAGCAAGCATCTACAATATTTAAAATTCTACTAAGCCTGCCTAGATCAATGTCAGGTAAAATCTAAGACCCTATTGCACCCCACTTACCATCTGATTATCTGAACACCAGAATTCTAAGGCTAGGCAGTCTGAAAAGATTCCTAGGTGTCTCAATTCTACCTCAAAAGATATAGATTTTCCCCAGCCTGAGGTAAGAAACATTTAACAACCTATGATTTAGAGAAAAGAGGGAAACCCCTAAAGAGGCCTAGTCATTGTGTAGATTAAAATGTGTTCCTCACCTTTGACTAATGCAAATTAGAACCTAAAAGTTACACTTTCCAAGAGGAAGGTCCTAACTGCAGGGCATTAAGAAACAACTTTTGTCCGCACTTCTTATGATCATTGTTACTATATAACAAGAAAATCATCAACAAAGATTTCAAAACTGCTTTTTTTCATCATATTATTTATCTGCTAGATGATGCTAAAGGTTTCATCAAACATGAAAAAAGTGAAGGACCAAACAGAAGTGTTGCAGTCTAGACACCAGGAGACACTGAAGAAAACAGGTATCAAAGGCCAAACAACTGTGTTGAGGAAAGATGACAATTGTACCAACATAGAATGTCAGGAGGTTGGAATGGACCATAAGTATTATCTGGTCCCAGCCTGCCCTGTCAGGGCAGGGACACCTCCCATTAGACCAGTACATTAGTAGAGTCCCAGTATATTCCCAGTGTGCCCAGGACATTTGTTGGGGAATCTCTCATAACATGTATCTGGAGAGAGTACAACAGCAAGTACATTACAACTTTAAACTTCAGGGTTAAGACAAAAATGGTCAGTGAATCTTGGCTTGATAGAAAATCACCCCATGGCCATCATTTTGTACACATTGATAATTAAGTTTTGTTCTATATATTTGAGGAAAGATCTGGATGAGAGCTTTTGGGGACATATGTTGGCTTTTTTACCCCTTCTGACACCCAGTTCACTGGAATATAAAGTTTCGGTTTAAAGCAAAATGAAGCACTTTTTTTCCAACCAAAAAAACATGGATTCCTTGGAATTTTGAAGCAGATATTTTCCCTCTTTTTTGGTTACTCATTCCTTTTTCTTTTTATTTTATCTCTGCTTCTGACCTCCTTTCTTTTTCCTCTGTGATAGGCAACATTTTGACATTCTTTTAATTTCCATCTACATTATACAAAATTACCATGTTGGAAGTAGAAGGCAGCAGAGATATAGCTCCAGCATGGTTTGATCTTATGAGCTCTCTGGTAATGAATACTAGCCAAAAATTTAAACAGTGTCTCAAAAGTGTTGGAGCATTTCTGTTTCATAAATGTCCCAAAATTCTCTGTTTACAAAGGCAGTAAGTGAACATTGCTGATTTTCTTTTTCCAGACAGAGCAGATGCTTCTTGCAGTAGACAAGAAGAGAGCTTCATTGCTATAGTGAATGCAAGAATTTTCTTTTCTTAAGTGAAAAGCAGAGTCCTTCAGAACTCCCACATGCCAGCACAACAAAAATCTGCCTTGTGTACAGAATACTAACTACTTCCAGAATATAGTTTCTGTCTGAAGATAGGTTAATAGGTATATAGCCAGATTTACTTGTATGTCTCAGTCACCCCTAGATAATCTTTCTTATAATTCCAATGAAACTGATGTGATTTAAGCATCAAAAATAAATAACATCTCCAGTGATGGAATTCAACCTCTTTTATTTCTGCCTTAACTCTTTAAAGGTGGTACTGTGCACAGCATAACTACTTCTGGGCAAGTTGTTGCCCTGCTAGGAAGGTAACAACAACTTTATGCCCTAGAACAACTTATGCTGAAAGAATACATGGACTTTTCAAACAAGCTGAAATGAGAATTGTAAATGAAACATGGTAATCAGTGTCATGGTTTTTAATGACTGTGACTGTATTTCCATGGACTCCTGCATTAGCCTTTGAAACCACAGCACTTTGTGAACTCCACTTGACTTACTTTAAAGTTGTAAAGTTGCTGTCCAGCTGAGAGCACACACTGAGTAGTTAAATGAGGATGGAAACCAGTAAGAGCATCTAAGAAATTCCAATGGAGTACAGTATTTATTTGTTATGGGTTAACTCCAGCTGGCAACCAAGCACCACCCAGGCTCTCACTTAACATGCCTGGTGGGATGGGTGAACAAATTAGAAGAGTAAAATTGAGAAAACTCATGAACTGAGAAGAAGACAGTGTAATGGATTAAGTAACAGCCACGTACACAGAGGAAAAAACAAAGAATTCACTCACCACTTTCCATGGGCAGGCAGAGCTTCAATCTCATCGTAGTTTACAATTTCCCTGTGAGGAGAAGAGGAGGGGCAGAACTGATCTCTCCTCTGTGGTGACCTGTGACAGAACCTGAGGGAATGGCCTGACCTTGTGTCAGGGGAGGTTTACATTTGATATTAGGAAAAGATTCTTCACCCAGAGGGTGGCTTGGCACTGGAACAGGCTCCCCACGGAAGTGGTCACAGCACCAAGCCTGGCAGAGCTCAGAAAGAGTTTGGACGAAGTTCTCGTGTACATGGTGTTACTTTTGGGGATGGTGCTGTGCAGGGCTGGGAGTTGGACTTGAGAATCCTTCTGGCTGCCTTCAAACACAGCATATTCTCTTATTTTGTGATTTTTGAAAAGTCAGGCTCTATCACTTTTTACAGGGTCTTGGGAAGCCATCACTCCAAACGTGCTCCCTTCCTCCTTCTTTCCCCAGCTTTATAATCTGAGCATGATGCCATATAATGTGGGATATCCCTTTGGTCACTTGGGGCTGTCTCTCTCAGCTGCATTCCTTCCCAATGCTTTGTGCACCCCCAGCCTGCTCGCTTGTAGGGGTAAGGAGCTCTGTGTAAGAACTGCTTCGAAATAAATAAAACACCGCTGTGTTATCGATGCTGTTTCTAGCACAAATTCAAAACACAGGTCCATATTTAGCTTTTGTGAGGAAAGTTAACTCTATACCAGAAAAAAACAGAAAAATATGGTATCTTGCCTCCTCTCTAGGTTGTAGCTTCACACCTCATATGCAAGATTATGCAAGGGCTCGTACTAGTCTGATGGACAGAAGTAATAAAAACTATTCTCTTTCTTTGTAAACCATTTTGGCAGGATCCCTACTGTGCTACTTATCATGATATTCTGCATGTCCAGATAGTAATATCTAAATTATTGTTTGACCCTCACAGAATCCATAGAATATTCTTTCCTTTTGGATATGTCTATCATTGTCCTGGAAACTGAATCAGAAAGTATTGCAATAAGAATATCTTTATACTTTCCGTCAACTACATGAAATTGGAAAGGAGGAGGAAAGAAAAGGTGTTTTTTTTCTTATTTCTTACACATAATTAGAAGAAAGTTAACAGGTCGCAACATATCTTTAGAGAAATAAATGCTTAACCTTCTGCTATCTAAATTTATCTTTTACTGAAAATAGATCTGCCTTGTAGCATCAAATTTTTTTTTCCTATTTCTCTCATGGATTAATAAAACAGTTGTAGTTCACTCTCCTTTTCTCAAAAAGGGAATGGAGTCCCATAAGCCACAGGAAAAAAACCCAAACAGTTATGAAGTCCAGTTAAGGGTTAGAAACATGTCTTTGCTTTTCTCTAGAGCTGTAAATAAACAGAATGGCCAGAGAGCTGGTTTTTGCTTATTGTTCTGGTTTGAGGAATTTTTAATTAATATTCTATGACAGAAATTATCAGCTGTAAAATAGTTAATGTGAATGCCATGACTGTGAAAGTTTCACATAACATAATTGTTGTTTCAAGATTCCTTTCCACAGACCAAGGGAACTCATCTATGCAGTCATGTCTCCATATCTGCAAATGTAAAGACTAAAATGTAGTAGTTAAAGTAACTGAACTGCAAAACTGTGCAGGAAAATTGAAGGTTAAGTCTTGGGAAGATTTCAAAATTGTTTCATGACAACAAATAAAAGTAAATAATTTTTGTTTTCTTCAGGCTCTGTTGTTAAATTTTACTCTGTAGAAAGCTAGATAGTGATGGTAAGAAACTAGTTTTAAATAACAAAAATATATTCTTTGGTCAGTGTAATTGTCCGAGGAAATTACACTGACAAACAGTGCTGTAGCAGGATTTCAAGTTCTTTAACAGCTGAAAATGTAATTAATTTTTTATTTCTGCTTGTAGTAGGGAAACATTTGGCTTAAATGAGATTCATTTCACTTGACACTGACCTTTCACTGGACAATGTAGGGCGTACATCTGCCAACCTATTCTCAAATCCCTGTATCACAGTTGAAACATACAGGTATAACCCCATAAATATTTCATAAGTCTGCACGGGAAAAAATGTTGCATTTGAATTAAAATGCATTCCAATAACACCAGCAAATATTTTGACTTGGAAGAAGTATTGCCACTTACAACATGACAAAATCCACGCAAATTATTTGGTGATTCTCCAGAAATATTCTGTCACCAATGTTTTGGGTTTTTTTCAAGCTGTATGCAAGAAGTTTATTTCCATTCCTGACTCTTTCCTGAAATTTCTGCTTATGATAGAAAGAGATTTTCTAGACCCATGGAATGACAGTAGATACCTAAATTAGTTTAATCTGATTTCTCAAAGTGTTTCTGTGGAGCACACAGAGTGTTCATTTTTATCATACCATGTTGTAGGCATGGGTGGATAAAAGGATGGACCAACGGGCCCTTCTTCAAAATCTCTTGCTTCTCTCGCTCCTGCCAGTGGTCATATGACCACCATCCCTCTGTCACATCTCCCTACTCACTCTTGAAAGTTTTCCTTCCCTCGGTTCCATTTTGTTATTTCTGGGTTGGAAGGAGCCTAGTAAGCAAAAGGATTTCTTCTTTTGATGCAAAGAACTTTTAAAGCACATCTTCAAAATAGATCTTTGCAATTGCACGCTAGCTTTATCAGCACTGTGACAGGTGGTGTAACCCAGTCCCAGGCTATCTCTCAGTCACAGAAGCAATAGGTAAATACAGCTATATGTTTTCTCACTGAACTGGTGAATATCTCTCAGCTCTAGCTGTATGCTGACTTAGTGGGCAACTGCACTAACATGCTACTCCTTAGTCATCATATTTAAGTTTTTTTTTGCTTGCTTTACTTAGAGTGGTTTTTTTTCTTGGTTATAAAACCTTCAGATGTGAAAAAAATCAGTATGTTGGACAATGGCTAGTACTTCTCAATGCCTTCCAGAAATCTTTTGCTCAAGAAATGAAAAATTATTTTTTTGTCGCTATGTAGCATGGTTGTCTTACATGTTTGGGTGGGTTTTTTGTTTTTTTTGGGTTTTTTTGTGGGGTTTGGTTTTTTGTTTTTCTTTTTGCTTTTGGTTTCTTGGGGATTTTTTTGGTTGGTTTTTTTTTTTTTTTGAGACAGGTTTGTCCAGTTTAGCCTTACTCTTCCTCAGTTATTTTCAGCAGATGAATTCTGAAGTTATAAGACAAAAAAGAGTTATAGAGGTGTACCATCTTTTACTTTTAATGGCTTTATTTATTACCAATTGTAAAATTCCATTCCTGAAGGTCACTCAGTTATTTCTGATTTTCTTTAGTTAAATAATCTTCTTCATCTTCTCATCAATATATTTTATTCGCATTCACTCTTCAAGTTCCAGTCATTTTGAAAATATAATAGAAATTATGAAAACAGAATGATCATCAAGCAACCTATGCCTTCACAGATATTTCTCCTTTCAATTTTATTTTCTACTGCTTCCTCTTTGTTCAATTCCTACATCAGGTTCTGTGCCAATTCCTATTTTGTGCATCATAAGTAAGCTTCCCTAACAGCACCATATTGAATACCTGAATGAATACTTTAGTGAGCTCCAAGTTGATTTTAATTAAAATCTCTTCTAGAAAATAATGCCCTTTATAAAAAGAAGATGTCAATTTATTTTAGTGTAATCTGTGTGAGTCCATGTTGCATTTAAGCTTCTTTACATATAGAAAAATGTCTTTTGATATTATTTACTCTCATTACCGACTCTCATTTCATATTTATATAGCCTTAAGATCATTCTACTGTGGGTTTTTTTTCTGTCTTTCCCTCCCCTATCCTTCACCTCTCTTTTTATTCAGAAGAAAATCTGCACTGTTTCTAGTAGCAAAGTATCATAGTGCAGTTGATAGGTTTGTAAAATAGAACCTGAGGTACCTTTGGCAGCTTTTGTCAGTTCTGGTGCAGTTTATTGAGGCTCCCTGCCATGAGTGTACTAAGCAATGTAAGCTTCGTTAGTTACCTCCTCTTTTGTTTTTTCTGTTTCCTTGCCTCTTTTCTCATAAGCCTTGCTGCCTTTCTCCCACATTCAGTATCATCATCTTTATTAGGAAATTAAGCAAAATATTAATTCTATTTGGGAGCCACCTTCAGCTTTTATCTGCATTCAATTCAACCCATTTTATTATTTGAAGAATCTTTTGATTCTGATCTTTGGAGTTTTTTATTTTGTTTTGGTTTTGTTTTGTTTAGTTTGATGATATTCTTTGAATAACATGGCAATAGATAAAGTGGGTTAAAACCAAAAATTTATTGGGGTCAGAACTGCACTTAATTTCTTGTCTGTGATGGTAGCAAATATAATCAGACTCTCAGAGAGCACTGAAAGGTCTTTTCTCCAGCCTTAATTTAACACTGAATGGAAACACAGAATGTGATTAAATAAAGCTGTGCAAAATACAAAACCCCGAGCTCATGTGGATTCAACAGTTAGCTCACCACAAACATAGCATGAGTTTGAGGATAATTACTTTTCTGCAGAGAAGCATCTGCTCATTTTTGTGTAAGTGGAGATGATGCTGCAAAAGATGTTAAGTATTAAAAGCTGTTATCAGTTTAAGTTTTGTAATGCAGCCTTCTACCTCAGGCAGCCTTCCTTTTTCTTTCATGATAGCATTTATTTTCTTCCACAAAAGAGCTTGTCAAGGCATTTTTAATTTAAATTAATCTTTAATTAGTGCTCATATTCTTCCCTTTCTTCTCATCTGTTCCTAGAGGAACTTAAAATGTACTGAATGCCCTAGAGTTACATTCCTTCATCCCAAGTGCTTCTTGACCCAACAGCTTTGAAATTATTGATGTTTCTCAGGTCTTAAAAAATAGTAATATTTTTTTTTTTTTAAAAAAGAAACGACAAAAAACACTTATGTGCATTTGGGCTAACAATTTTTTTTGGAAAATTTTGAAATACTGTGAATAAAAGTTATCCATTCCAGTAATGAGATTATGCTAGCAAGGAATGAGCAGAGTAACTAATAACTGGCAGGTAATGCACAGCACAGGATAAAAACTGGGTTCTGTATTCTCGGGTGGGTTTATACACTGTTATGGATTTTTAAGCTGAAGAAAACACAACAACATTGCTAAAAGAAAACTAAATACAAACATTCTAACAAGGTGAATCTTGAAGCCTGTGCTATTTTAATTTGTGTGAAATATATACAAAAAATAACCATACATTTTTATATTATAAACATATACTATACTATAGCATAATATAATGCATATAATATTCAAGCCCCATGTTTGTTGCATGCAAAAATAGTTCTGTTGTTCCTTAATTATTATCTCAGGCTTCACTTCACAAAGTGAGGTCTTTTCAGAAGCTGACTGACCTTTTCTACCATAACACTAGGACAAAACTTGACTAAATTACATGAGATAATAGGAAATACCCAGACATGATAACTCAGAATTAATCTAGGTGCAGTTTATTTTCTTTCAGACAGCAAATAGCCAATACACATTTTGAAGGCCAGCAGGAAAAAGAAAGGGACATCTAAGACATAGTTTTTAAATACTCTTGTTTTTTCTTTAAAAAAAAATTAAGAAGGATGGGAAACATTCTCCCATTAATCAGCTAGTGTAGACTAGGGGAGATGGCTAAGCTTCCCTGTCTACTATCTTTGAATCATCTCCCTGTTAAGGTTACCTCATAACATTTTGCTCTTTAGATAACCTCCTGATAATGAAGACCCCATGTGACATTGCAGAAACTCTAAAAAAGAGAACTTGCATAACACAGCTCTGTACGTGGAAAACTGAAGCTTTTCCAAATAAAAAAAACATCCCTTGAAATATTTTAGTCTACCCTAATAAAAAAGGCGAAACAATTAAACTGTAAACAAACACATAAAAGTAGTAAGGACACATCCAAATTAATGGATATATAGCAAATTTATAGCAGTAGCTCTGACGTCAAAAGTCTAGACTAGGAGAGCAGATGTATGTATAGTACCTACAAGGTGAATAAAAATAACTATGATGGTCTTTTATTAGTTTCTTCATTATAGTCAACATATTAGAATCTAAATGCCATGGACTAAGAACAACAATTATTTTTTATTTCAAGATACTATTTCAGTGTTGTGTAAGCATTCATTTTGACAATTGAAAAGCCCTTATTGCCTGTCTTTTTATGCTGCCGGTACAAACATACTGTAAAGCCAAAGATTTAGTGTCCATATATTTTAGAACATTTCAAAGCTAATAAGCTTTATATATAACTGCAGAAGTATTTTCACCAAATAGAGGTCTGCATAATATGTGTTTATACAACAGTGTTATAGTGGCTGCTATACAGTAGTCCAACAAAGTGTTTGAGTGTTTACTCAAAAGAAAAAAGTATCTCTAGTGTCTTTGTATTTGGAACTCAATAAGCAGCCCTTAAAAACTACTATAAGCAGTGAAATTAACCCAAGGGTCAATGCTAGAATTAATCTGTAAAGTCATCTTCACAAAGTTATTTGAGGAAAGTTGATACCATGCATTACAGTTTAGAGCCATTGTCACAATGAACACTATACAGATTCTTAGTAAGCTCTTAATTTTCTTCTTTTCCTCTTACAGTTCAGTGAAGTACTAAAAAATTATAAAATCTAAAACAGTGAATTTGTGGGACTGCTGAGTAGTGAATTTCTAGACTGCCTTGCAAAACAAAAATTTAATAATCTCTGAGATGTTACCATTTCTCACTGTTAAGATCACAGTCACAGATTTCAAGTGTGAATCTGTTGTTTTAAAGCTCACTTCAGTTTTAGATGTCGAAAATAAATATCCAGGGGACATCTCTTTATGAATCTGATGTTCATTAGCTGGTAATAAAGTGCTTCATATTTATATCACCTTGTGTGGAACTCTTCATTACAGTACCTGAGTCCTGTAAATTGAAAACCATACCTTGGATCAGCATCCCATAGTTTTCCTGCTCTATGTTTGCTATTTTCTCCTACCTTCTGTCATATTTGCAGATTCAAGCCAGGGTACTTCAATTCTTTCCATGATATTTTTATTTCTAACATGACATTGTCCTTAAAATGAATAAACATATCTCTGGAGGGCAAGTAGATAATTAGTACATGGTAGAGAAAATGCAACATGCAAAAGACAAAATTAGACATAATGGAAGCTCTCTCTTGGCTCTCCTGTTCTCTGAAGACTATTCCTAACAGCAGAAGAAAAGCTCAACAAGTCTAACAGGGAAAATGAGAAAATATCCATGATTAAATGTAAGCCAAGGAAACTGTAAGAAGAGCCAGTCTGTTTTCTGGTTTCCAGTGTTAGCCAAAGCCCTGACATCAGTGCACTAAAAATGATTTTTCCAACTTATTTTGCCTGGAGGACCACTGAAACTCCCATAAGACATCCCAAGATCTGGGGTCATGAGTGTGCCATCAGAACAGTATAAAGCCATTCATAGATATGGTTGAATGACAAAGATGCCTCAAACAGTAAAATCAGTGGGGTTTTCTTGTATAGGGTTCACATGGATGTGGTGGAGACATTATCACTGGAAGAGGAACTATGCTTTCCTTGGTCATACACTTTAATGTGGGCTGACAGCAATCATGGAAAGACTGAATTTGATGGTTGCAATGTTTGAAGCATTGTACTTCCACAAGATTGAAGCTTACCATCTAGTTCAAGTACACTGAAATAGCGCCTCTGTCTCTAGGGACACATCCCATGTCTCTTCATGTTGCTGTAAATTGCCCTCTGATTTGTCTGAACCCAAACCTGCTGGTCTGTGCTGGTTTAACTCCGAACACAGTAATTGCCCAAAAATCAAAGGAAAGTCACATGTAAAATCCAGTAAAAACTCTACTAACTACAGAGATCTCCTAAGAAGCTAGAATTAGAAATATTTATCTGTACAGACATATGAGATACCATTTCCATGTTGTTATCTGAAGCTAATTTGTGGATGACCAAAACTATTCTTTATAAATTATTCATACTAGACAATGTTGTTGTGCATTAAAAATTTACACAACTACTACATTGAACAAGTAAAATCTTATCTTCCTTCCCTACAATGAGTCTATTGTCAGCATGCTTCTTTGAAAGATAGGTATTAAAAGATACACAAATCACCTTGTGTTTTTCAGTGTTTGAACTTTGATATGGGCACTAAAGTCTTTCTTACAAACTGTGATAGATAATGATAAATATATCTTATTAGAAACAAATTTAATTAAAATTCAACTAAATCAGAGCCCTAATGCAGAAACATAGGCATAAACAAGACTATCCATTATACTACCACAAACTCACACCCATAAAACATTCTTGACAAGTCTGCAATTTAGGCCAATTTTCTGTCAACGATTTGTAAATCATTAGCTTATTTGGTAGCTCATTTATTAACCGTAGGAAACCTGAAATTGTTTCTGCAAACTTTATCAGGTACTATATTTTTCTTTTGCAAAGACTTTTTAAAAGTAGTATTTATTTTTTAATTTACACATTAATCTTTCATTTTCTTTCCTATTTAGTTTTATATTTTTTTTACCTACTGAACTTATCTTTATATTGATTAACATTCTAGTGGGTTTTATTTATTTGACTATCTTGCTATAATGTTAATAAAGAAAGATTATGATGTACTTTTTCACTGTTGTTTGATCTTAATTTACACATCAGGAATATCTCAGCAAGATATTCATCTTACTCACTATAAATGAAAATTTACCAACATCTGTGTTCTGCTTTAGTTATTATCTATTTAAATATTAGCTTGGTCCATACTTGTGGTATATAAGAGACTTCTCTAATATCAGTATGAGATTATCTGTGTAAAAAACCCAATTTAACATGGGAATAAAATACCCACAGCATGACCCACATTCCATGTGCAGAGTTTTGAAATCGATGAGGACAAATCAAGGCAGAGAGTAGCACTTAATATGACTTATTTTAGTATCATGAAATTGTTGTGGCAGAGCTCCACTGTCAGCAGAGTCAGTGGCAGAGTTCCTCTGACTTCAATGGAGTTCTTCCCAGATTACATCAACTGAAGATATGGATCAGTGAGTAAAAGGGTGACAGAAGTAAATTCTTTACATTAGATCATAGGCACTGGAGCTTTTCAAATGAATCTTGCTTGGTTCTTGTGACGGATCAAATATTTCAAAGAGTCTTCAATGTACACACAACCATTTTTGTTCTGAACAGTGAACAGGAGTTATTTGACACATATTATTCCTGTATTTTCATAGAGAGCAACAACAATAAGGAACTGATAAATCTTAAACAAGCAACTCTTTCTCCAATACTATCACCACAATAAAACAGACATAAGAAATGTAACTTCTGAAAACTTTAAAACATGGAGAAAATTATTATAAAAGAAGTTCCCTTTAAGTAGGAATGGGTTGGCTTTCATTTCCTTCATATTGCTCTTGTGAAATAATATGTTGGTGGTATCATTCATCCCAGGAGATGCCAAAAGGCATCTGTATAGATGTGACCTTGGAAACATAATTTTTTCATGTCTTTCAGGACATATTTTGCAAATATTTTTGGAACAACTTATTACATATTCTCCTTAGCTGCATTAGGTCTGTTGGAAAACTAAACATGTAGAGGTAATCATAACAAATATGCAGAAACAAAGCTAGTTTGGCATGGTAAGGGAGAGTAGTCATATGGAAAATGAAGGCTTTCCATGGTTGGCAAAAAGAACTGCCTAGCTAAAGGAAACTGAAAACAAATCTTTCTTTGAATCTTTATGTGAAGCTAGACTTCCCCTCTTAAGACAACATTGGAAACACAGTGCCAGAATAATGGGTGGGAAGAAGAGAAGGTTTTACTCTTCCAGTCTGGCTAATTGAAGTAAATCTTTGAAATTTAAGACCATGGAATCTTGGTACTAAAATATATTCATGACCCACAGGACCTGCCTACATGCTTGTTCTCTCTCTCCTCTTTTCCACTCTACCCAACAGTTTATTCATGTTTTCCAAGGATAAACAAAATAAATAGCTTATGTCTCACACAAGTTAGTGATAAACCTAATGGCTTGTTTTGTTTGGTTTTTGTGGTTTTTTTGTTTTGTTTTGTTTTTGTTTTTGTTTTTTAATTGGTGGCATAATGTCTAGAGTCTGCAAAACACTGGGTGACAGTTTTGCCCACAGTAACTATGTGGTCAAGTCTTCTAAAGCTCACAGCGACTTCAGAACATTTTTCATTTTAGAAAACTAGGAATTAGACAGAAAGGATAGAATTTAATTTTATATGGAGCTTCTTTTCCTCTGAAAAGAACGAATGAAATTACTGTGAGCCACTTTCTTCATAACTTTAAGCTACTTCCATTAGATTACATGCTAATCCAATGTTCATGTGCATTGACAAGAAAATAAAGAAGAAATATAGTCACACTGCCAGGAGGACCATAAAAAGAAAGAAGAGGCAAATATTTTAAGGACAGTTCCCTGAGCACCCATGGGTTAGATTTTTTAGCTTGGTTGGTTTTTGGTTTGTTGTTTGTTTTTAAAAAATTTGTGTATGATTTTTTTATGTGTCCATGCATCCTAATCAGAAATGGTTACCTTATGCAGCTTCAGTTAGCAATCAAATTCATTGCTATTCCCTTTTGAACTTAGCCACATTTCTGAATGAATTAAATTGAAATAAATCAAAGTTCTGAAATTTGAAGCCTGATGTATGGGAACCTAAGTATGATAATAAATGCTAAAATATCAGTAAAACTCATGCCATGTGCAAACACCATAGCTATGAATGAGCAAAATCTTTCCATTTTATAATGTAATGGTTTAATCTCTTAGCTAAGATAGAAGCGATTTCCTACAGAACACTGTTTTTCTGGACATGAAATGAATGACTTTTCATTCAAGCAAGCTTATATTTCCACTTGAAGATTTTTTCAAAATGATTCTTTCACAAATTTTATTTAGTTTTTTTTACCATCTTTTAGGTTTTATAAATTTATAATTTATATTATAATATTTTTATAATTTTATATTTTTTATAATTTTCTAATACAGAACACTGTTTTTGTGGACATAAAATGGATGACTTTTCCTTCAAGCAAGCTTATGTTTTCTCTTGAAGATTTTCTCAGAATGGTTGCCTCACTATTTTATTTCATTTACTCTACTATATTTTTGCTTTTACTTTGCTTTTCTTTACTACTAAAGATTCAGCTATGGTATTTGTCATGTCCGAGATTTAAATTATGCAGTCGTATGGAAATGACAATAACTATGAATACTTTTACTACATTTCACAGCTTTATTCCAATAATAATATGTTAGAAAGAAGCAATGTAACGTCAGAACTTTCTATAGCCTCCTGAAAACATTTTGGTTTCTACCAGCTATTAGAAATTTAATGAACAGATGACAATTTCTCAGTATTTATAGAAAATTGTTTTTTGAGGCCATCACTAGCTCAGCACTTTGTGTGACTGATGTACCAATGCCAAAACCCTGTGCAGTCTGGCAGGAAAATCACTCCATTTACACAGAAGCACCATTTTCTTGCCAAACTAGAAGAAAGCAAACACAAACCAATTTAGGGCTTTTTGTTCAAGTAGCATTTCCACAGTAACATGAAGACACATATGGACACAGATTGTTCCAAATAATTAAATTTCCAAAAAAACTCTAAAGCGTTCCAAGCTTAACTTTACCCATACTGATATTCTGAATTATTTATGTTAAAACAGAACATATCATACGCTCTTCCACGGACTGTGAAACTTTCAAGTACTACTGCTCAGTTCTGAGAAGTCAAAAGGCACAGTTTTCAGTTAGTGAGTTCATTTTTCTGCGTTGAGGTAGTTAGAAGGTATTTGTATTATCCTAAAAAAAATATTCTTTCTGTTTTGTCTTACAAAACAATTTTCTTGGGTCTTATGTTTTTAAAGCACATCTGTGATAAGATGCAGGGATCTGTCACCAGCCCTTGTCACCTATCTTCCTCAAGCAGAATATTTTGGTTCTCTAAACACGGAACGGAGCCTATTCCAGGAAACTATTACAGCACTTGAAAGGCTTACTTTAAAATCATTAGTAACTTGTGGACACAGATAAAAACTGTGTAAGAAACACATTAACACATCCTTGCATATCAACATTGCTCCTCAAATAAGAATTTTGAAAATTGCTAAAAAAAATCCTGAAAATTACTAGTTAGATTGTATGAATACTCCCTTAACTTAAAATGCCATACAAATATGATAATTTCAGCCTTGATTAAGGCATCAAATCTCCAGAAACTTCACTAAAATTTGAACCATCTTGGCATGTCTTAAACAAATTACTGTTCTAAAAAGTGCAGTCCTGTTCCTTTCATTTCCTTTCACAATTTTGCTTTGAAGATCTTTCTCTTGGTTTATAAATGTTTCAGCGCTTTCTTACCTGTTTTCAGTTTCATAGCCTACTCCTACTCTATCATCTTTCATTCATCACTGGGAGATTAACTTTCCTCTCAGTCAGCCTCAACTCCAGTCTCCTTTCACCTCCTCAGCAGATTTCTCATCCCACATCTTCATTCCTTCACTCATGTGGTCCATAATTGATACTCTACAGAAAATATTATCCATGAATTTGCTACATATTATGCACTGTTTTTCATCTCTTTCAATTCTTCTGGTTTTATGCCTAGATTTAAAGCTCCCTGAGGCTCTTACCACAATTTCTAGTTCACAAGTCAAACCTTTCAGCATTTCTGAAGTGCAAATAGAGATTGCAATAACAGTAATAATTAAAATATAATAATGCTAATAATAATATTTACATCAAATCTCTGCTCCTTATATTGCTGTATATGCTAGGAAAATATCTTGCTTTATTCCATTTCATTACCTACACTTATAATGATTTTTCTTAATTAAACACTACTATTTATCTGACTACCTTATAAAATAACATATTCTATTGAATACTATCCAAATGGAAGCTTTTGTACTTGCATGACTTTTTGATATTAGAATGTATGATCCCATGTAAATCGATGGATACATCCAAGTTGCAGTGAAACACACATGGTAACAGATGGAAAAGCTGAATATTATAACAGAATTGTTATGATCCATGAGGTTCAGTGCAGGCACTGAATTTTCCCTTAACTGAATTTCTGCCTCAATCAAGCTCTCTACACCCTAGAATTCCTATTCTCCATCTTTTTTTGTAAATAGATTTCACTGGATACTATCTGTCAAAGACCAAGGAAACTCCCTCTGAATTACATTAAATTCAGAATCCTTACCAGATGGCATGAGATAATGTTGGCAAATGTAAACAAGGAATGTAAACAACAGAACTCACTACTTCACTTGAAAAAGATGCACAATTACTGCAATTTCAAAGCTCTTGTTAAGTACGAAAACCTTGGCATAAACTCAAAATGCTGTAAGCAATAGTCCCTTTTTCCTCACAAAACATTCATCAGCATTTCATTCAACAAGAATATTTCAGTTGTGGCTTTTTTATTCTCAAAACTATTTGAGTGTTTTTCCTGATGATCCTAATTATTCATAAAGGTACAGATCTCACTATCACTGCATGGTAAAGAACATTATTTAATTTGAATAGAAAAATTCATTGAAATAAACAGAAAATAATGAATCTTAGGGATCACTTGACTCCCTGATCTCTCATGTTCAAGGATATGTGCTAAGAATGTTTAGGTGAGAGGAGTTTCTTCTTCAGGGTGACTTCCTCTTGAATCCAAACCTTGAGTAGATAAAAGTCAAGAAATACTATAAGGCATCTAACAGCAGTTTTTAGAAGCTTTTTGATGTAATTTTGAACATGGTGCATGAGGGTGTATATGTGTATGTGTACACCCTGTGTAGTCTAACCTAAGATATAATTATATGTGTAAAAACTGGGATTTCATAATGCCTCTAAATAATTCCTGTTTTAATACAAATTGCACTTTTTGCCTTAATATACTATCAACTTTCTCATGATTGAGGGAGGTTCTTCTCTTTTTGCAATGATACCCAAGCTTTAAAACATAATTTAAATGTTTCATGGAAAGAGAAAAACTGATATATGAAAAAAAAACCAAAACCAAAACAACCAAACAAAAAAACCCATTAACTTCTACATTAAGATAGCACACACACTATAAAAATTTACTTAGGGCACAATTTTCTTTTGTTGCAAATAACTTACTTCAGATAAACCAGTGAGTGAGGAATCCCATGAAACATGAGGAATACCAGTTTCAAAGGCACCCTACAGTCAGATGTGACAAAAGTATCTTTAAAATAATGGCAAAGAACATCAGATCCGAAGAACCTGACAAAGCAACCATCTATTGTGTGACAGTTTAAACTGCCAGTAAAACTTAATCTTCAGCATTAAAAAGTTGGGAAAAATCCATTCACAAGTTATTGAAATGTTTTACTTTTTTATGCAGCATTAAGGTAAAACTCACTGTCACACTGATATTACAGAAAATGTTTCAAACAATCTAAATAAGACTGGTATGAATGTTTCTATGAAATTTGTTTAGTGTTAAAATTATATTTTATTGAATTGTTCTGCATATCAGGTCTAAATGAGACATATTTGGGAAATACTAAGAATATTTTGTCAATCAGGGAAAAACCAAGTGTTTTATTTAAACAGTGGGAACTTTCTAGTGTAGTAGTGTTGCTTTCTTTCCAATTCTTTGAAGGTGTGGTAAGAACAGTTACAATAAAAACTATTCTTTTATCGCAGCCAAATTTCAGGATATGTCTTGAAGAAAAATACTGAATATTATTTTAGATTATTCATTATATAAATCCTACTAATACTGCTGATATTATCAATCAGTGTATTAGAAAAGTCTGCTGTGGCATGAGGTAGAAAGACAGTATTTCTTTTCTCTGTCACATGGTGGGTGAGTCAGTTCTTCAAGACAGTGTTAGTGATCAGAAGAGTAAATACATGGTTTCTCTTTAGCCACCCACTAAGAGCATTTTTGAAAATCACCAGTATAAGTGCCAAGGAAAATGGGAAGCCATATTCATTTAACTGGGGGCATTTCTGTGGTATATAATAGACATTAAAGACCTCTTCTCATGGGTCCAAATTACTTGATTATGACCTGTGGCATGACAATTATGAATATGATAAATTTCTAGGAAAATGAGGGATTTCTGAAACTTAAAACCCCTTTGTAGACAGTAATCTTGTCACTGTCTAGAACCCACCCATAATTTGCTGGTTTGGTGGGGCTTTTTTTTTGTTTTGTTTATTTTATTTTGCTTTTAAATATAAGGACTTTTAAAATTGCTATGTAATAGAATGACTGTTTTCTTTATTTACTTTTACTTATGTATCAACATATAGAATAGAGGATACTGACATTTCTAAAACAATAGAAGTCCACTTCTACAGATCAAGAGCACTTTTCCTCCCTGTCATTTTAAAAGCTAATGAACTCTTTCCACAGGCATGAAATAGATTTAGAAGCAGTGCTACAGCCAAAGTTACAAAACAGTTATTGATTTGATAGAGAAAAAGGTAGAAAGCAATAAAAGTGTACAACAACTTGTCTTTCCTGGTAATGGATCATTTAATGAAGCCAAACCAAGAATAACACTCATGCCAGACACATCCATCCCACTGATAATCCCCAGCAGAGCTCTATCAACAATTCTGGATTTAAGTTTCTGGGAAAAAAAAATCACAGTAGTCAGTTTGCAATGCTTTACTGCAAGAAATAAATGATGCCAGCATAAGAAAAGCATCCATATATGAATGCAAATTGTTCTGTTTCTTGTGTCTTCAGTAGTCAGATAATTTTAGAAAAAAATTGAATTGCTTTAAAAAATAATCCCTGAAAGAGAGTATTTTAAATACATTGACAATATCTTATAGCTGCCAGAAAGACTCAGGCTCTCTTACTGTCTGTAATACAGATTGACATTTGCACAGGAATATAGGAGAAAGCATTCTTTCAATAATCCACCCTGCTATTGTACATTTGTAATCTAAAAATAGAGATTGAGCATTTTCAAAATCTGTCCTGGTTTCACCCACTGGAAAAAAGAAAAAAATAAAAAGCTTATATTTAATATTAATGACCTGCCTTAAAACACATGTGGCTGACTTTCTCCTGTGGTTCAGTTCTGCTTTTGCAGACTCTTTAGCAGAAACCCTGTACCAATTATAGCGTATGTCTGTTACCCTGATTTTTAAGATTTTTTAAAGCCTTCTGAGTTTACATTCTTGTAGAAAACTTTCTCACAAAACTTTCTGTAAACAACCTATTCTGTTGCATTCCTTCGTGGAGGCGGAGAGGTTTGATGTACTGGTGGTTTGCCCAGTGTCATTGGAGAGGTGGTATGCTCACCCTCCAATCCACTGTCACCTTTGGAAAAGTATAAATGCTGGAGTCAGAAATAAAACTTCCTCTTTTTACCTTTACAATAGCAGTGGCTCGCGTCATGCTTTTTGCATGTTGTGTAGTGACATATGTCCATCATTCTTACCTGTCAGGAGAGGGGGAATTTCACCCAAACCAACAGACGCCAAGTACTTGCACCATATATGTTTGAATTAGTCTCAAAGAAAGCTCAGACTGAAATATGCACTAGCACACCTAATCCTCTAGGGAAGAAATTCCACAGCTCCTTCAGTGCCTATTGTGCTAAGTCATTATTTGCAAAAAAGTTTAATTTTCTGTCTCTCAGCTAGAAGGCTCTTTGAGCATGCACACACACACACACAACACGTCTTCGGTTTCCTTCATATGTAATTTCATGCATTTTGAATAGGACAGAAATCTGGGTTATGTTTCTTCAGATGATTAAGAATGCTGTAGAGGAAAAGGAAAGTATGGTAAATATAGAAAAGAAGGTAAATAATATGTGTATGGGAGCATGCAATGCTCTTCTTGAGCAATGAGTATTTGAACTCTTTGCATTCAACCTGCCTATTTGGAGGCAGAAAGGTTTAGCAACCACCTTCTACTCCTGAACTTGTTTGCATCAGTGCGTAAAGATCTGTTCAGAGAAAGCTTTTGTAACTTGATTTTGTATTCCTCTGCATATTAGTAATCCTTGAAATTTAAATACATTTAACAAATGTTAAGAGAACACTACTTTAAGACTGATAATAATTCAATCAGCCCTTTCTTTCAAGAGCATATTACTGCATTCTGTTAAATACTAGCTGTAGAGATTGTCATAAATAACAGCATAAATGCTATAGATATTGTCACATGTTTTCTAAAAAAATTAATGTCTCAAGTATGTTCTAAGGGACTTCTGAAGGTTCCATGATATTCTCTACTTGAAATGAAACTCTGAAAAGAGAAATAAAAAAGCTTTTAAGATAGTTTTCTATTTTCCTGCTTTCCAAAAGTGACAGTTCTAAATTTGTAGTGCAGTTTGTATTAAAAATATGAAGGGGTTTTCTAAATTTCTGTTTTAAGGTTCCGCAAAATAGGTGAACCTGAAGAAAAGTAATAAATAAATTCATTCATCAATTAAACAGGTTTCAAATTTCAGTTTCCCAGAGTTAATGTCTTGCTTTCCAATTGTCTTCATGTACATACCAAAGCATAACTCTTCAAAATGACTGTGGATAAACTCACCTCAATGGAGCACACATAGCGATAAAAATGCATTGGGTGTAAAAGGACAACAGAACATTGCCATTCTTGTAGGCTGGAACAAAATACTTATCAGCAGGCTCAAATATAATCTTCTCTTTGGTATTTGCAAATTGTTTTTTTCCATGACTGAGTAATTACACAGTCACAGGTTTTTATTTCAGATCATGGCACCATTCTTCTGAAGATGTTTTAGCACTGTTCTTTTAAAATCAAAATTGCAATGTTGAACTAAAGGACAGTTTCCTTTTAACTCCTTACAAGAATTTTCTGAGCAGTTTTTGATCACCTCAAATATTCTGTGTACCAGAAAACATTGTTTTAGTCTGAGACCTGGGAACGGTAAACATGAGAAATAAGAGTTGGATGTTGTATTTGATTTCTGTAGGTGCTGCATATGTTCCACTCACACTGGAAGACTCTAGCAGTCTATGAACAATATATTTCAAAGTGCTTGGAATAAAAAAGAGTAAGTGTATCTGGAGGTGATTTTTGAATGCTCCAGCAAGTGAAACATTCTGAAATTTAAAAACATATATCATACCAGGAAGAAACCAAAGAACATCTGAAGATTCTTTAAAGCAAAAGAAGCCATAGAAAAATAATTCAAAAGATGCAACAATGCAGGGGCCCTTACTGGGCTGTATAAGATAGTGTAGAAATACCTTTTGACTTCTTGGAAGAACACAGCTTGAAAACATGCACATTACTTTAACTGTAATGAACTTGCAAATAAATATTTATGTTTATAGGCTTTTTAACTTTGACTAAAAATTAAAGAAAAATTCCAAACCTTTGGAACAGCTGCAGTTGGATCATCTATTTGAGCCCCATGACAGATTGTATAGTCTGTTTTCCAACTCTATGTTATTTTCCCTTTTGAATATTTCAAGATGAATTTCCTTTTTTCCTTTGGAAAACTAATCTGCAATGGAATAAACCTCACCTTTGCTAGATATAGCTGACCACTGTTGCAGATGTAGAGATATTATTTTTATAACATTTATATGTCTATATTATTTCCTGTGATCTGGAAAATGAATCATAAATGTATTTCTTATATCAGCAAAGTGCTAATGTGGACTTTTTGTATAGGACACATTGATATACTATTTTATATATTTATACAAATCTACATTCATGCAGAGCCTATATTTTGCTTACTAGTTTGAAGTAGTAGATTTAGTCTAGTTATTGTTGACTCAATTCAACTTGATAAAGCTTTTCATTAAGATAAATAGTTGTGCTTTATCTATAATGAGCTTTCCAAAAAACTTATCATGAGTAATTATGCCAATTTTCCATTTTACTGTACTTTACTAAATGATTTTTCAGAATATGTCAAAGACCAGATCCACAGGATTTCCAGATATTATTCATGGCTTTGAGGGCAGATCTTTATGCTTATTCTTTTGGCAGAGGTTAGCTTTTAAAAATCAGAGTAAAGGAAAGGCATATAGAAGAGCAAGAGACAAAGAAAGAATGGAAAGAGTGAGAGTGAAATCAACAAAAGATAAAAAATATAGGCGGTTCTTGCAAGGCAGTACTGGAGATCCTAGGTAATTCTGAAGGACACAAGGTACCCATCATCCTCTTAGACCCACACCAAGGCTATTTTGTAGATGAATGTCTTGGAAAGACTCTCTGAAGGTAGGAGAGAGGTTTGGATCCAGTGTCAGTTAGGCTTAGGTCCTCATCTCTTCCATATCTTCAGCTACTCCAGTAAAGAAACTTGTTTTACTCTTGGGAGGGCAGGAGTTTTCCCACCAGCTCAGTACTATGTCTTTCTTCAGGAGATTTTATAGTCTATGAAAACACTTCCTTGGAAACCCTCACTCTCCTCTGGTTTTCTTTGAGTAAAACTGAGGGAGGAATCTGGGCCAGATTTGGTTTTCAAGTTCAGCTAAAGAGACACACTCTGCCCACAACCTAGGGATGTCTTGGCATGGGAATTGACACAGGCAGGCAGCTGGAACAAACCACAAAACCACAGCTGAAATGCAAAGAGTAAATTAGCTTAGCTAATTACCTTGCTAAGCAGAGGATCCCAAAACAAGACCCAGCTTACTCTTATGCTAGCAGGCAGCAGGCCTGATGTTTGCACCAATTTATCACAGACCTGCGCACTTGGAGTTTACTACCATGCTGGGATCCCTGTGCTTTTTGTGACCTCTGAGCTTTGATCTCCTCTCTCCCAAAACAGGGAGCTCAAGCTTTTCCATGACAGTGCCTCCAAGTCTCCCAAAACATTTAAATTATCTCTACACAAAAATTCTACTTCTCAAAGCAGAGGATAAATGGCAGTAGGCATAATATATGAGTTTCTCACACTGTTATTTTCCAGACCTTGGCATTCCCAGCTGCATGGTCACTTGGGTGATATACCATCCTCCTTGTTATTCTTTCGCTTTTAACTCATTCTTCCCAACATTCATGTGGGAGCTCATGTCTAGGAAGAGTAGATGGTTTAATTTCTCTCAGATTTCACATTCCATCTACTACATTTCCTGTTGCTGTGGCTTGCTTTTAAGATGTTTCAAATTTTATTTGAGCTGAATCATACTTTTCAAGCTTTTTGTGACCTGCTGGTTTTGTGTTCCTGCTCTACAGCTTTTTTCAGTATTAATAAAATTGGTCAGAGACTTTTGAAAGCCATTTTGCTTTTTTTTTTCCTAATATAATCAATGTCAAAACTGTATTTTTGGAGGGAAAATATATTTTAGTATGTTTTATATAGGAGTAGAGTACAATTAAACCCTTCAGGAAACATTTAGAATCTAAATAAGATAAATCTTTTATCAGATAATCCCAGAGAACTAATTCCTTTGGGCTATATCCTTCAAACAAAACCTTCTGTTTCAAATTAAGCTTTTCTTGATCAGTATTAATTAGGCAATAACTACATTTAAGAATACTCTAGATCAAAAGGGATATTGGTCTTTCTGACAGCACTGAGAGATTAAAGATACTGGTGGTCTAAGGCAGGAATTTTCATTTGAGCTGTTAATAAAGCTATCTTTAGTCTGTCCATTTGTGATATTGCTGTGCTCTTTCTTACCTCATTACCAAGGTATCAGACTGCTTCAAAACCTACATACATTTATTCAGTCTCCATGGTTGTGAGGTAGGAAACTCAGTGGAGCAATTAAAAGAGGCTGAAACTGCTGTGTTAAAGATTTGTAGGCAGCTGAAGATGAAGATGAGTGCCTAGTGGGATTTTGAAAACGATTTATGGGTTAGGATTACAGCAGCACCTTATGCCTGAGACACTAGATGTCTAGCTGTTACTTTAGGTACTGTTCTCCAAAAGAAACTTGAAAGCACACTGTTTATTCAAGTTTTTTAAAGCAGATGCAACTTTTCTTCTCTTTCTCTGGTCTTCTTTTCTCCTTTTTTTGCTTTAGTTTGCCTTTCCTCATACTGCCTTTCCTTCCAGAAGTAGTCTCATTTCTCCTCTGTTTCCTACTCTAACCATTATTTCAGACAGAATAGTCCGACCAAGTGCTCCTCAGCAGCAGCAGTTCAATAAATTATCTTCTGAGCGCTCTTCGATGGGTGAAATAATCATAAAGCTTATAGCTGTGGTGCTGATTCCATGTAAGTTTCTTACCCTGCATAAGCCTGAGATAGATCCATTACTAGATGGTTCAGAACAATCTCATTCTTAAACCTGAGGATCCAGATACTAAGCATTTGGCATCAGGCATCAGTAGGATTCCTGAAATTATTTGAAAATTGCTTAGTTGATTCAAATTTCTGGTTATATTTTCCATGTATGTTTGCTTCAGGAAAATGGTGAATCATACAGGTAAAAATAAAGAGTAAAAATAATGCAAATATTCAAAAACTTTCAAGGTACAAGTAGTTCTCTTGTGGTTTATTTAACCTGTTTCATTGTAATATTTCTATTAAATTTTTTCCTGTTATATACAATTTTCTTTTTTCCGTACTTAGGTGAAGTTAAAATATCTTCTTTCTATCCTTGTCTGCTTGCTTGGAAGTGAATGGTGTTTGATAATGACTTAATTTAGGTGATAGTCAAATTAGTAATGCTAATTAGTAATGTGAATTCTCTGATCAGCTCATGGTAATTGTGAACCAAGTAAGTGATCACAGTCATTAAATTACTATTAATTTAAGAAAATTAATGACAGGTTCTGAAAGTAAAAATGCAGATTCATATCCTGTGAATAAGGTGCTGATTAACCAATAAAAATGGGCTCACAGTTCCCTAAGAAAAAGCTATACAAATTGCTATTACAAGTACTAAATGATAAAATTATTATTTCTGGAATCAAAAGAAATTAAAATAAAATATAAAGTATTCACTTCTTTCTGCAGTATTACTGAGATATATACACCCCATAAAATGTTCTTACTCTGAGAGAAAATTTATCATCAATTATACATTATACACACACAAAAATAGTCTTATTTAGAGAAATTCTCATAAGGCTGCAAAAGCAAATGCTCAAAGGTAAGGAAAAGCTTAATCAAGATTGCTGTGCAACACTCTCTCTATTTTAATAATGTAAGTGTAATAATTGGAATGCATTAGAGAATTCTATTCCATGATAACTCTCAAATTTTGGCAGTTGGGTAATAATAACAAGAAAACAGTGATAAGAAACTACAGAATTAGAGCAAAAATTCTGCTGTAAAGAATTACTTTTTTGTGGTCAGATGCTTTTTTGTTTGCTTTTTCTAATGTTTGTTCTTCTAGAATTTAATAGCCAAACAAAACCAAATATTATAGAACTGTTCAGTGAAAAATTCGGGCTCCACTTGAGGGTGAAGAACACCATTAATAAATATACTCTAGCTGGAGGAATTATCTTTAAGATATTCCTATTTGTACATATGTCTAAGTAGTAGATGCATTGCCAAGAACACACAATTGTCAGTTTGATCAATATTTTTTCTCACACCTTTGCTCTAAAAAAAATCCTTAAAAAAAGAACACTGATGTAATCAAATACGTTTCAAAGGTAATCAGAAAGGGAAAACCAGCTTTCTCCCTGCAAATAATTTTTGCCTTTGAGAAATATATAAATGTGATCTTGGAAAAATAAAGGTTTAGTTGTACCAAAAATGTCTTCAGATAGGTAAAAAGGCTGTTAAATTTATTATCAGGAATTTTACATCATATCTTATCACCATTGGTTGCACTGATGTTTGTTCTGGTAAAAGAAAAGTCTTGTCCCATTACTGACTATCAAATCATATTAAAGAATTTCATCTATCTTAACATAGTGCAAGACTAATAAGATATGATAGAAAATTGCTGGTTTGATAAGACTTTCAAACCATATTAGGCAAGTAATACCACTGCTTCAAGTTTTGCTTGCACTGAAAACTGCCACTCAGTATTCATTTTTTGCTGCATTTTTCTATTGGATGGGAAAATAATCTTGAAAATCTAGTAATAATTTGGCTGGCAAGCAAGCACTCCCTCAGGATATCATGATCTATATACCCATAAACAGAAGAGTTTAAGGTAACAGAACTTGATTATTTCAAAGTCTACTCTCTATCTATAATAATTTATACTCAAAATTCTGCTTTGGACACAAAGTTCCCTTTTCTCAGCAGGGTAAAATCTGTGGTGTCTCAGAAACAATTTTTAAAAAGACAGATATAACACAGGTGATGAAGAAAAACCATGCCAGAGAAGGATCTGTTCTAAATCTTTTGTATTCTGTCCAACCTTCTGAGACATGTACCAAAGCAGAATGTACAATTCAAATGCGTTCTTAAATTTCAGCATAGAAGTGTTATTATTATATTACTTTTGACACTGTCTCTCACAGCAACCCTTTACAACTCAGTAAGTGGGGGTTAGATGAGCTGAGAGTGAGGTGGATTGAGGAATATCCGAAAAAGTCCTAATCATTGACACAGGATCTAGTTTGAGGCCTGTCACTAACCATGTTCCCAAAGGTTCAGTACTGGGCCCAGCATTATTTAACTTGTTGATCAATGACCTGGATGAAGGAGAAGATGCATCCTCAACAAGTTCAGTGACAACACAAAGCTGTGAGGAGTGGCCAATACCCCAGAGTGCTGTGCAGCCCCTCAGAAGGATCTCAACAGGCTGGAAGATGAGCAAAAAAACTACCTAAAACTGATCAAAGGCAAATGCATAGTCCTGCACCTGGTCAGGGTTAGCCCAGTACAGCCTTGGGCAACCTCCTGGAAAGCAGCTCTGCATAGAGGAACCTGAGAGTCCTGGTGGACAACAAGAATTCATGAGCCAGCAGTGTCCTTGTGACCAAGAAGGGCAATGGGATCCTGAAGGACATTAGAAAGAGCATTGCCAGCAAGGAGGTGATCCAACCCCCTATCTGGCCCTGGTAAAGCCACATCTGGAGTGCTGTGTGCATTTCTGGGCTTCTTAGTACAAGAGAGACATGGAGCTCCAGGAGCAGGTCCACCAGAGAGCAACAAAGTTGGTTGACGGGCTGGAGCATCTCTCTTATGAGGAAAGGCTGAGCAAAATGGGTCTGTTTAGTGTGGAGAAGAGATGATTGAGAGGGGGCCTGGTGTCTATCAGTATCTGAAGGGAGGGTTTCAAGAAGATGAAGTCAGGTTGTGCTTGGTGGTGCTCCACAATAGGATGAGGCAATGAGCCTGAATCACAAGAAGCTCCACCTGATATGAAGAAAAACTTCTTTACTATGTGTGTACTGTGCTGGGACAGATTCTCAGAGAGGTTGTGGAGTCTTCCTCACTGAAGATATTGAAGAACCAGCTGGACAAAATCCAATGCCATGAGGTCTGGGATGACCCTGATTGAGCAGGAATGTTGGATCAGATGAGCCACTGTGGCCCTTCAAGCCTGATCCATTCTGTGATTCTGTGATTAGTATATGACAGCTCACATGGTGATGTCATTATCATCCTTTAAGTAACAATTTCAATATAAGATCCATTCAGACCTTAAAGGAGACATAGTCTGTTATGTTCAACATGTTTTTATGGTCAAAAGGAAACACATCTTATGATATTACTGTTAGTGTAACTGAAATCCTAGCAGTGTAATCAAAGAATCATTATTAATTCAGATGCAATTGTGCAATCTAAAAAGTAATAGAGTCTGACACGTTATAAAACAAAGCTTTACTTTGTTTTATAACAAAGGCAGTAGGAAAGATGAGCAACAAGAAACCCATACAGCAACTTACCCAATAACCAACAGCAAATGTGACATGATACCACAGCTATGCTGTCATGGACAGCCAAGGACACTTGATATCCAGGGCATCTCAGCAACAGCCAGTTGTGCAAAAATCTTTTGAGTGTGGGTAAGCATTACGGCACTCTTTGGCTCCAGAAATGGTGGTGTGATTTGAGAGGAATCTATCTTGTATGAATAATATGGACAGCATATTATATTATTATTATTATTATTATTATTATTATTATTATTATTATTATTATTATTATTATTATTATTATTAACAGGTGTTTGTTTATGCAGCCAGTCCTGGTCAAAAGAAGGATCTGTGCTATCAGCAGTCTGTCTGTGCTGCTGATAATGATTAAGGGGCAGGGTATCAGGGGGCAAGGTGCTAAAATATTAAAAGAGAAACAAAGCAAAAAAACTCTGCACCCTACTGCAGAAACAAAAGAAAGAAAAAATTGGTCGTGGGGAATTTGAGGCAGTCAGAGGAATTTGTTGTAGGAAAATTGCTTAATATGCCAGTAGCATTATCTTCTGCCCATCTTGACCAGCTCACCTGAAAGCAGAATGAACATGTTCCAAGAAATATGTTTGCAGCAAAAATATTGTCCACTAAATGGCTTAATTCTTCTTGGGAACTGGGAAAGAATAGAAAGAATAATTTGAATAGAAATAAAAAATCTTCAGGGCAAAGGGGTCATGCAGCCTGTAGAAGAGAACAGGAGAGTGGTTAAAACAATGTGTCTCATTGAAGTTTTTACCTCTTTAGCCCAGCAATTGGCATTGCTATGTCCAGGACATGAGTGAGTCTTTAAGGTATAAGGACTGAAATTTTTCAGGCTTACTTTGGCTAAACTTCTCTTGATCTGCTTGAAGCTTTGCTTTCTAATGTTTTCCTTTTTTTGTTTGTTTATTTGTTTGTTTGTTGGTTGGTTTTGGGGTTTATTTTGTTTGGGTTTTTTTTGTTTTTTTGGTGGTTTTTGTGTGTGTTTTTTTCTGATTACTAGGTTTTTATAAGGACTACATTTTTATAGGAGTAAAAAAACCATCAAAAAACAAATAAAGTAGATTTCAAATCAATGGAAAGAAAAAGAAAGAAAAAGGCCGAAAGGCCGAAAAGCACTTTGGAAAACACATACAAATCAACTCTGGTAAACTCCCCCAGAAAAAGAGGAAAGGTGAAGAGGAATAAGAAAGCAGTAAAGAACCCAGAAAACTCACTGTTTGATCCAGCTATTGCTATTCTCACCAGGGAAAACTGTTACTGTTAGTTTTGTAATTGAAAGGGACATCAGAAGGGTGAGCATAACAGCTAAAAAAGGAGTAGATACTAAGAATGAGCCTGCAACTATCTTAAGTAAATTACTATTACATTGCTATAATGATGATGATGATAAAATCTACTTTGGGCCTTTTATTCTAATAATTAAATCTGGACAAATAATCATTCTTGACTAGATTCCTGATATTTCAATAACACTGATAATAAATTCTATTCTCTACTCTTAAATTGTGCCTTTTTTTGCTATTTTGAAGATTTTGAGTGCATCAAGTTAAATATAAGCTGAACAGCTTGTGAAAAATTGTGTCATGGGGGAAAGATGGAGAAGTTAGGTATTCCACCATGCTGTCTTCTAAACACATCTATGTTCTGGAAGACTTGATCTGTTCTGAGTAGGACACCCTCATCTACTGGATCACACAAAGTGCTCGAAGCTACTTTTTGCCATTGACATTTTAACAGGGGCCCATTCATGACACTGCATGTATTCTGTGGAATCAAGATACCATGAAGAGTAAATGAACAGCATCTCAAACAATTCATAACAGCAAAGTGGATATGGCTGTACTTAGTAGTCTACTGATTTTTTTAAGATAAATTGAATTCAATATTGTAATTGTCACTAAGTATATGTATTGTGCAATTTTTGTTGTTCCTTTTTGGGTTCTTCCTTAATTAATTCCTTCTTAAACAGAAAGAATTAATTAAAATACTACAAAAACATTAGATTGAGCATTTTTAGTTTGAGACTTTAAGTCTGCAAACATTTACAACACTGTCTCTCATGTCTACTAGATACTTATCCTGTACATAAAACATTTTGCATCTTCAAATTTTCAGTGACGTTATTGAAAGCTATTATTGTAATTGGAAAATCACAGAGTGAAATGAATGCATTTTCTACTGATTTCCTTGGGAACCAGGAAATGCCATATGCATTTCTGAATGTTGACAAGATACGGAACAAATGAATGTATTTGAATAATACCTAAATGTTAAAAAAAAAATATGGCAGATAATGCCTGTATGTTTATTAACTGTGCAGTGCTGAAGCTTTTTGATTAAGGGTGTTTTCTACTTCATACAGTTGCCATTACAGTGTTAAGAAATGTTAGTTAATTTTCCATAGTTGAAGGCTCATAAAACCACACAACTTATTGTTTGATTTCTTGCTCTGTTCCTTCCTGAGTGATCATCTCATTAAGATTATTTCTGCAGCTTGTAGTTATAAAGTTATTCTTAGTTCTAAATTTTTCTTTAAAGCTGCAAAAACTTTGAAACATTTCTCATCTATCAAATTAATTATAGGAGTAGGGTTGTAATGAGATACATAGTTTTGCTAGTTCCTTGTAGGATTTAGGTAATTTCTCCTGTTTATTTTGACTTTGGCAGCTGTTTATTTAGTGGTTTTAAAGCTCATTCATCATGCATTTGCTGCCTACTAGGGTGTGAACCAGTTCTGGGACTACCAATCAAAACTTGGATATTTTAAGTGCATCATGCTGAATAAATCGATTGAAAGAAATATCATGTAACTTCTAACTTTATCTGTTAACACCTTTTTTTTTTTGCTGCTATTTACATATTGCTGTAGAAAGAAGTTAAAATAACCAACAATAACAACCACAACAATCAGAAATAAAAATAAATTGTATTTCATGATTAATCTTCTCAAGTACTCAATGTTGGCACTAACTGCTGAATTGTTTGAACTTTACTGTAAATTATTGTAAATTAAAAATAATAATTAAAAATCAAATTAAAAATGCTCATTTTACTCTGCAAAGATTCAGTATCTGCCTCAATTAAAGGAGACACCTGTTGAAGTCTTGACAGTAAAATCGTATTTTGTTCACTTCTAAATTGCATTTACACTTTGTTGCCGCTAAATTTCTCAAAATAGCTGCTTTTCTGCATGCAAGCAATCAGGCATGTTTTGCCAGTACAGAAACTGCTTACAGGATTCTGCTGCATTGCCCATTAATACTCAGACAAACATTAGTTTTCCTGGTCAATCAAACCAATTAACCACTACTACGTAGCTGTATAGCTAAAAAATTAAATTTTAAAATTTAGTTTCCTTTTACAGTGTTGGATAGAAGTTATAAGAATATTTATAGCAGTCTTGCAAACACTCGGGCCTCTTATTTGAAGAGAACTAGATGGTAACAAATTCTTTACCTCTCAGGAATACTATCTTCACTGTTAAGTGAAAAAGAATAATTAAAACAATTTGATCTTGATCATATGAGCAATGAAAAATGTGGGTGCTGAATGCTGAAAAGTCAGGATAATAATTTTCCTCAGTATTCTTGCTTCATCCTTGCAGCTCAGTACTGATGAGCATTTAGCTCTTATCATACTCGGCTCAGTGAGAACATGCTGTCCCAAGGGAACCCCAGGTCCTTATCTACAGGGCTGATTTTTATCCATGAAGTTCCTAGCTTAAACTGAAGAACAGTTCTTGATACCTCAGGTGCAAAACATTGAATTTCCTTTTTCTGGCCCTCATGAAAATGTTGTAGGTCCAATTGTACATCTGAGTGTTTCCTGACGTTTCACTTCAGCTTGCAGAGGGCGCATTTTGGTCCATCACCTTGATACTAATGATGCCTTTAAATGACATCATCCCTTCAGTGTCACTTGAGGAACTTTTTGTAACACGTGTCCATCTGGACATTTTCCTGTGGACCTCTACCTTTACAGTATGATGATCTGGTTTTCAGTAACCGGTATATATTTCCCTGATTTTTAGAAGTGTTAAGTTTTCTTTTATAGTTCTTTTGAAAGTTTTAAAGTTCTCATAAAACTTCTTTAGCCTTCTGATAATGCTTACATATTTGAGAGTCAGAGTTCCCACAATTTCATGTATAAATAGAACAGTTTACATATTTCTCTGTGGGTAGAGTGAAATGATTGATTGATCTTTGGACCAGTGTGTTTGGAGAGGTGGTGATTCCATCCTCCAATTCATGGTCACCTTTGGAATTCCATAAATACCAGATGTTTGAATAAAACTGTCTTTTTCTCTTTTGAACTTATCAAGCTTCTGTGTACTCATTTCGTGTCCAATAGTGACAAGTACACATCTCCGTAACTTAACAACAAAGATGTTATGGGCAGAGAACATCAAAACCCTATCTCAGCTCTTTCTGCACCAGCTCTCTGCAAGCTGTATGATCCCATGACACTCAATTAGGTTGTCAAAAAGCTCTCCCCAGCATGTGTAGCCAGATCCCTCAGGGCAGGGACAGACAGAGCCAGTGGGTGCACTTAGAGCTCTAATGTTCAGAATTGGGTTTTTGTTGAACAAGCTGGTTTTTTTTGAAAGCTAAGAAAGAACATGATGCCCTGTATATAAACTGGGGAAAGCTGGCCAGAAGGGACCATTCATTGTTCATATCCAGACAGGACTTCAGTCAGCAGATGGTGAGCAATTTTATTGTCTCTCACTTCTTTCTGTTGGGCTTTATTCCTCTCTCCTTTTAATTAATATTACTAATAATACTAATAATAATTTGCAATAATAA
Organism: Taeniopygia guttata; assembly: GCF_048771995.1. Taxonomy (NCBI): domain Eukaryota; kingdom Metazoa; phylum Chordata; class Aves; order Passeriformes; family Estrildidae; genus Taeniopygia; species Taeniopygia guttata. Next base: position 93,106,246 of record NC_133024.1, on the reverse strand, counting down.
TGACATTATTATATTATTAATAGTTTATTTATTAGTAGCATATTTAGTTTCAACTGTAAAATTGTTCTTAACTCATGTGGTCTACTTTTTATTTCTCATTTTTCCCACAGGGGAAATATCTGACACTGTTTGAAAAATGGGGTGGAACAGCATTTAGACATCTAATTAAACAGGGCTGCTGACAAAAGTAAAGAATTGAGGGCAACAATGAAGATAAAAGCTCAGGACAGCGAACTATTCCTATTGCATTTTCCTGAGGGCAGAGACTAAGGTCAGTTTGTTGTCTAACACTGTAGTCTAAAAGTGCTGTCAGGTATGACCATATCCCCAAGTGCCACATCCAAATATCTCTTGAACACTTCCAGAGAAGGCGATTCTACCACCTCCCTGGACAAGTTATTTCAATGCCAAACACGCCTGATTGCTTGCATGCAGAAGGCTGACCTAGAACAGAGGCTAGACAGAGCTAAAGAATAAAGTAGGTGTTTATTAAAAGGCCTCAATGGGTACACCTTGGGCAGTGCAAGATGCCAGCCAGGGCTACACCCAAAATGAACATAAAACGGTCACAAAATGGATGACTGGTCATGAGGTCTCACACTTCCACAAGCCTTGGTCCACCGACAGACCGGAGCCAACCGTCCAATCACAGTTCCAGGCTATGAAGTTCCATCCTCCCTGTTTTTCTCTCTTCAATTTACCACTGTCCACACTCTCTGGGCCTGGAACTTTCAACAGCTGTCCTTGGACAGGAAAAGGATTGTTTTTCTACCCACCCTGTGAAGAGAACTTGACAACACCTAATATGAAGCTCAGAGCTAAAACAGCATAGAATCTGAAAAACATAAAAGCCACAACTTAAGGTATAATTTCCACTCTTTCAGTGATTTTCTTTTTTTCTAATATCTAATCTGAACCTTCTCTGGTGCAATTTAAGGCCCAGAGTTAAAGCACTTCAAGAGAATCTCTCACTAGTGTATGATTAGCGTTCATCTCTCAGAAAACCCCCCAAAATTTGAGTTGGCATGGGGGTTGAGCTCTTGATAACTTAAGTCTTTGAAGTTTTGCCTCATCTGTCTGGACTCCGATAGTGCCAAGTAAGACAGTTGCTTCTTAAGACCCTCATCCCACGAGAAGGCCAAGGTAGCCAGCTAGAATATTTCTTAAGAGCAAAGGGTGAAGTCCTCTGCCGATTAGCACGTCTGAATGCTGAAAGCTGGGCTCCAAAATGCATATCTGCATGCATTCTCTTGCAGTAGTGATGTAGGATTGTTATTTAAAATTGAGGCGAGGCAATATCAAATGACCAAATTTGACAATTATTTATTGTTGGGGGATATCCTTGACAGCAGACTGGGAATATATGGGAATAATAAAGGGACAAAATGCACATACACACAAACACACACCCTGAGTTATTTTTTGTGATATATTCTATTGGAATTCACATCAGGTCCATCACAATGGTAATTCATAACACACAGTGTGCTGCTGGAGAATCCCATGCCCAGAGGCTGCACCGATAGTCTTTGTTGCTCACTCACCCTGCTAATGTGAAAATGAGAACTGTGGGGTGAATCCTAATAGCTTCTGTCAGGCCTCTCAGGATGAGTGTTTGTATGACTGCATTGGCTTCTCATTTATCCTTGCTATCACTACCTATTCATTTCTCTCTTGGCTTTGAAGGTGAAATCCCTTATTCTCTTTCATCAGATTTGACAGTAGCACCAAAGCTTTCCCTCCTGCGTTACAAAATTCTTCTTTCTAGAGCATGGAGAGATTTCATCAAGTGAAAGCATAAACCAAAACAAAACTGACTTTTTGTGTAAGAATGCCATGAATACACAATGTTTTTCAAACTGATAAGGTATTTAATCCTTTGGGTTTTTCTGCTGATTTGGCATGGACATAAGTGTTCACAATGTTTAGTTTATATGAAAAATTTAAAAAGTAAAAGAAATTACTTCCAATTGATGGATTATTATTTATTCAAAGCTAAAAAAGTATTGATAACTGTGTTATCTTTTTTAAGTGTTCATACTTTACACATTTTTATGCACTGTCCTATTTCTAGGAAGACCAATGGCACACCTAGCAGCCTTTAGGATACAAATGATCAGATTTAATGAAAACTGGAGTTCCATTTTGCCCTTTGGTGCTTTGAATCAATGCACTCTGTGAAGAATTGCTTACATTTCTGAGACACATAGTCTTTTGCTTGTCAACCTTGCAAAACTGGCTGTTTGATTCATGGAACCTACAATATATACCCTTCCCAAACTTTGTTACACATCTTTCAGCTTGGCTGAAAATTGCTTGTTGAGTTTCTATGTTGCCCTTTGCGGTGCACAGCTAGGCAAAAAATTATGTGATCTACCAGTAATGCCTTATAACCTCTGATAATGGTAGTGAGCGGATGAAAATATGACTTAGTTGCTGAGCTAAGTTTATTTGTAATTGCTTTGTCTCACCAGAGAGGCCTGCATCTAATGCAGTCAGTAAATGAGATTTTTTTACAAAGGAAAATATAAATGAAAAAATAAATAAAGCTTTCATTTTAAGGGTTCTACAAAGTGAGTAATATGAACCTATTTTTGATATACTATATACGAATTCAATGCAATACCATGCCAATTAAAAAAAATCCTAAGAGTTTTTTTAACACAAAAGGATATGGAAAATCTCTATCCAAATAATTATTTTTGTGATTATCCCACTGATAAACTAAAGACTTTTTTATTCAGGATATAAGCATAGCCCAAGACTTTATATTCGTGTTAAAAAATTACTGTCCAAGTTGCAACAAGTGCAGCTGTCCAAATTACCGCATTTACCACCAGCAATGGTGGCACATATTGTTACAACAATCACATTCTTCAGTCCATTGATCTGATCCTACAGAATAGGAAAAATGCTCATACTAACACACACTGTGGACTGAGAAGAGTACAGACAGCTCTCCTGCATTCCTTGAGAATCATAGTTCTTTAAAAGGAGAAGAGTGAAGCTATGAATTGAGCTAAAATGTCTGAATTTCCCTACCCCAAGACTTCAAACTTGACTTTGGTGGCAGTTAAAATAGTTTGTTCTTTATATATTTCTATCATGCTGCAGCTGATGGGTGTTCATCATACTTTTGTGCATAAAAGCGCAGCAATGCTTAGAAGCGGGGACAGAAAGTTAATACCTTGGCTTTAACCATGCAAATAATAAAAATATATTATGAAAATCATAACTTTTAACTTCAAAACCAGCAGAAACTCTGACCATAAGAATAACAGTAATAAAATATATTCTTTAACCTTTAGGGATGCCCTTCAGTTAATAATATTGTAACTGTATGTGCTCTCATGGACAGAATGGGAGCTTCAGACAAATTTATTAGAGAAACCCTCTGGATGAGTCACAAGGTGCAGAAAAGCCTCCCTTGCTTTGTAAACCGCTTCTCAGAGAGGAGTCCAATCTTAGCCCCAGACTTAGTTATTTATGTTTAAAAAGACTATACTGGTGCAATTGAACCTTTAAACAACTTTGTCCAAGAGGATTAAGGATGAAAAATCAAATATGATAATATAAATACAATTAGTTATTTATTTAAATTGATTACAATAGTGACAATGTTTAGACAAAAGATCTTTATAAGAATTATTTACTAAACAGTATGGATAGTTGTAACTACTGGTACAATGCAATACTTTTAAAGCAATATTGCAGCAAATATATTAAAGAAATTATATTGAAGCAACTATATGAAAGCTAGTAAAACAATTTATAAGTAGTGATTGATATTACTAACCTAGGTGAACAATGTGGATAAAACTCTTTTGCTTGACCTCGAGAAGTAACCTTGAGGTCTGTTGCCACTCAAGGGAACTATTTTCACACTCATTCGAGAGGTATGCTGGAAGTCCATACCATGAAACAGTGGTGTTTTATAGTACAGTGATTGAATGGCAGTCACATGTATTTCAGGATTATGTGTTGTCAGGCTTATTCAGTAAAATATGCTTTGCTGCTGAAAAAAGTGTTATCAGCTATGGCTTCTTTTGCTCAACATTTCTGACTCTCACTTCATATCAGGGACTGCACATCCCTTCTGGTTCCAGGCTCAGTCAGGGAGACCTGCCTTGCATGTCCTGTAGGTGGGCCTGATACATTGGTCAAACTGGTCATACCATTTTTCAACACAAAAACAGGGGATCATTTTTTGCTGTCTTATCACTGGTCAGCAGACCCTCCTTGCCCAAGCTATCACTGATAACTTGTAAACAAGACACAGTTTGGGCTGCTTAGGAAGTGTTCTGCTATGATGCAACAAGATATTAGTCCATTTATACAGCTAGAAATCACAGAAATCATAGAATCATAGAATTACAGAGTTTGAGTTGCTTTGATTTGGAAGGGACATAAAGATCATCTCGTTCCAACCCATCTGCTATGGGAGCAATGTATAATTTAATTCAGTTTTCTATCAGAGTAACTGCCATATACAACAAAATTGGTATCCCTAAAATAGTATTTAGTCACAAAATTGTTTAAAAAGTTAGAGGCAGGAAAAACCTATTACAGTATTTAAGAAATTTTATTGCTACAGCAGGATTTTTTTTTTCCTGCTGGAATTGTATTTTTAATAAAGTGAAGGATTAAAAGTCTTCCTATCTCATACATATCTGCAAGAACTATCTGGAAATAGCATTTGTTTTTCAGATTAAATCATTTTTTTCCTTCACTTTATCTTCTAAAAGTTCTTTATACTTGTATATGTTAATAATTTATTCTCTGTTCTGGGTGTCAGATTATAACTATGTTTCTCTTTTGCCTTTGCTTAAAACCCCAACACATTTAGGCTGAGTTTCTTAGAGGAGTTTATGAAAGATAGAGGTACATATCCACTGATCTTCTGAAGATTAATGAGATTTGGGCAAAGAGCATCCAGTCTTCATTCTCTACTTTTGAGTTAAAGTACTTTCAACATATTTAATCCATATTAAAATTTCTCGCTGGAGTAATTACCTTTCGGCATCGTGCAATATGCAATTACAGTGACATTCCATGTTCATATGAATCATAATTATCTTCCAATCTATTATCTCCCTCTGACTATGTGCTTTTGCGTATGCTTATCATCATTGGAAAGGATGATTTTAACTGTTATATGGGCATTTTAATACTGTGTCAGTATATCCATTAGGAGATATTTATAATTACTCCCACACAGAAGTAATTGCATTGATGCATTTTTAAATATTTTCTCAGAAGAAAAATCACATCTCTTTTACCAGATGAACCTTAATATGAACATACTCATTTGTTTTACCTCTCCAGCGTAAATTTCTCAAACAACATTAATCTTTTTCCTTTATTGCAGTGTAGTATTGGTTGCACACTACTAACTGCCTTTGCTTCTACATATTCACATACTTATTAAAAAACTTCTGATTTAATGTCAGTCCTTCTGCCATCATCTCTGGAAATCAGGTCAGACTTCACAGGAAGTTACAGAGCCATGACCAGTGTTGGGTGGGATAACAAGAAGGGCTTTTTTAAGTTTGATAATGTCAAGAGGGGCTCTAGATAAAACATTGGACCAGTACTTGTTGAAGATGGTCGTATAACAAATATGCATGGAGAAAATATAGAGACCTTCAATGCGGGTTTGGTTTATTTTTTTTTTCCCCAGTCTTTAAAAATACCAATGGTATTTGAGCCATCTGGTGCTGGATTCAGTTCATGGAAATCGATCAAACCCATGTCAGAGGAGGTTTAGACTGGGTACCAGGAACCATTTTTCTACCTGCAGAGTGGATAAAACCTGAAACAGACTTCCTACAGAGATGGTAAATGTTCCAAACCTGTCAAAGTTTAAGAAGTATTTGGACAGTGTTCTTAACAGCATGTTTAAACTATTGGTCAGCCTGAATTGGTTAGGCCATTGGACTGGATGATTATTATATTCTTTTCCAGCTGAAATATTCTAGTCTATTACATAAGTATACTGTTTATGACTTAGTTCCATAATGTGATTCCCCACATTTACACAGGACTGCATGCATCATATTTCATAAGAAAAAAATCACTGTGAAATTCTCATATTTTCAGTATAGTTATTAAGGTTATATTCCTTATGCCACTGTTATTGCTTTCATCATTCATAAATAGTAGATAAAACAGATGCATTATTTAAAATATGTATTCCAAAACCATCTTCTAATAATTCTCATAATATTTTGTCATTTCTCAATGTCTGCTCTATACCAGCTACTTAAACAATTCTTTGAACTACTTGGCTGGGATGCAATCTCCTCATTTCTCAAAAAAGCATATTCTACAGTTTGAGAGTGGTTGATCTCATCATTATTTTGAAGCTTAATATCCTTGAAGATGTCTCAGCAAAGATCATGAGCAATTCCTTGAGTTGCAAAGTTATATCCCTGAAAACGGTCTACATAACCCTGGAAGCTAGACCCTGTATTACAAATGAGGTGTGCAGTCCTTGTTTCCTGGCTGGTTCATTTTCTTTTATCACTAGTCTCTCTATCCTTCTGATATCCTCTGTCATCTGTGAATATTTTTAAAGCTTCTTGCAGTGTTTTACTCAAGGAGAGAAATAGATGATAATACACAGGTATTTGAAGAAAAAAAATTCTGGAAAGGATCTACCGAAGGCAAGAATTTAACATGTAGATAGAGCAGAGCAGATGATTAGCTCTTCTGTCAAGTCATAACATTTTTTAGGCTTTTATCTACCAACAAAAGTCCAGCTGTATCTGTATGCTCAGTTAATGGGAAAGGTCACAGTCAGTGAGAACCAAAAAAATCTTTTTAACTTTGCAGAATTTTATGGAGACAGGAAACATAAGTAGATTGGTTTGGTTTTTCTTTTATGTGGCAACCATCCGTTAGTGATGACAACATCTTATTTCATGACCTTCATGTCTTAACCTCCATATAACATTATTCATCAAGATAAGCTAAGAAACATTACAGCTTTCTAGACAAAGTAGCAAACAAAATAAACTTCCATAGATAAATTTGCTACAGATAATCTTTTGTTCTGAACCCTAACACCAAAATTGTTTTGCATCCTCTGCCCTATGGTACTTCTATTCACAGCATAAGGAAGAAGTAAATTTGAGAAGTATGGCTTACCACTGGTAACCTGACTTTCTTCCTTATAATGAAAGTATCTTCACAAATAACCTGAGATGTTTTTCAGTTTCTGGAGTAAGGTCAGTGGTATAAACATGAATAATAATGGAAATATTTCTAAAGAAGTCATTGCATCTCTATAGTTTACTATTCTGGGCTTTTCACAAAAGTTCTAAAGACTCTGTGTGAATCACCAACACAAACCTGCTTTCATGTAAAAACGTGCTCTTCATGCTTGGGAAAAACTCTGTGTCTACTGATGTCATGTATTAGGAGCTTTGCAGAAGACCTTATAGTTTTTATCATGAGGGAAAAGATGGTTTTGTTTTCTGAAACTTGTGGAAGAACAATGGCAAAAAATAAGCTGAAATTACCAGTTTAGTGCCTAAGATTTTATTTAACTTGCTAAATATAAAAAGCAGACAAATCTTGTCCATCTGGTCTAAAGTTCCTTTATAAGTTGCAGTAAGTATTACTGTAGAATAATAGAATAGTGATTAGCATTCTGTTCATGTTATAACCATTAGAAATGTTCAGTACTTCTGTTTAGGCAAAGCTTAATATTTTGTCAGACAGGTTGTGGTATCCTCTTCATAGTGCTTGTACAGGGACTTCACTATTTCATAATGGACCATGATAATCTAATTAGCATATCATTAGGTCAGGTGCAGTTTGCCTGGCCCACTGTCCATTCATTTAAATAAATTACTAATAGTATGGTCTCTCCTAAAACCAACTACTCCAGTGCTACTTGTTGAAGAAAGCAACAAATTATGGGACTTTTAAATGTTGCTAAGTAAATATTTATTTTTCCATTTTCTTCTCACTTTTCAAAATGCAAAGCTTACTGTAGAATAATTTTGTGAGTTTGTCAAATAAATTTACATTTTGTCCTAATGTCCATAGGTCCTAGTTTTTGACCTATATTATATCTCATTATCACTTCACTAGTCAGAGTGATGAAGAAGAAGCTAATGAGCTACACTGTCATTCTGCCAGATGGAGAAATAAGGAAGAAACTAGACAAAAAACTGCCCAAGCATTAAACATTCTAAAGCTTGTATTGTCATTCATTTAGCTCTTAACAAACAATTTGATGTAGTTTGACATGACCTGAAAATGTGTTCTTTGCTAACTCTGAACACATAATCATTAATATATTATAGAACACAGACTACTTCCAAAAACACATTTCTTACACTGAAATAGCCATTTTCTTAATTTTGATTTATAGTTGTTCATTGTGTTCTGTTTCCTCATACTTACAGACCAATATATAATGTTAGAACATGTGACATGAGACACACTATTGTTCTCTTCAGTTGCAGATACCAGAAAGCAGAGTAATTATTTCAAAATTCTAAATTTACAATTGAGTTTTGGCTTTCCTTTGGGGTTTTTTTGGTTTTTTTGGTTTTTTTTTTTTTTTTTTTTTTTTTTTTTGTAATTATGTGTTTGGGGTTTTGTGTTTTGTTGGTTTGTTCCCTCCACAAATATATATAAAACAGTCAGAGTCTCAGACATTTCATAACATCACTTCTGAAATGTCACAGATTCACGGACTCATAGAAAGTTTGGGTTGGAAGACCCATTCCAAGGTCAGCTGGTCTAACCCTCCTGCAGAGAACAGGGACACACTTCATTTCAATGAGGTTGCACAGAGCCATATTCTATTTGATTTAGAATATTTCTGGGGATGGGGGCATCCATGTCTCTGGGCAACCTGTGCCAGTGTTTCACCATCCTCTGTAAGAAAATTCCTCCTTATATCTAGTCTAAACCAAGCCTCCTTTATTTTAAAACCATCACCTGAACTAAAGCGTCTGTTCTCATCTTTCTTATAGACTCCCTTTAAATACTGAAAGGTCTCAACTTGTCACAGTGAAAATTTAAATAACCAATGTAATCTTTTAAGAATCCTTTTCTTTAATTCTGATAATGGGATTGTTTTTTTAGTGTTTTTCAAAAATAATTTTCTTTTTTTTTTTCTTTACTTTCTGCTTTTTTGGGGGTTTTTGTTGTTTTTCCTAGTAAATAAAACAAAGTTACAGAAAAGTATTTGGAGTTTAACATAAACTGGAGGCTGTTCAATTCCTGCAGTGTAAAAAGTTTTGTTCTTGTCATATAATGTGGTGACTGTGATAATTATATACACTTAATTATTGAGGTAGTCCATATTGAAGGAACCCCAATGGTGTTGCACGGCTATGGAGCCAGAAAGTGGAAAATTCTTTCTATTGATCATTCAGTGTATTCAAGAAGTTCTAGAAAGTCACTTTTCATTAAAATGAAATTTTATGAAATTTAAAACTGCCTCAGAAATAATGAAAACTTTCACCAATGGGAATATATTATTGTCAGAAATTATTTGCATGGGAGGAAACCTAAAGTAGGCAATTCATATAGTGTGCAACACCGATCAAACAATATGTTTGATTATACTGTATTAGAGAGTAAGAACAAAACTATGGACATTTTCCTTTCCTACTTCAAATAAACCTAGTTTTTTCTCCCACATTTTTAACTTCTTCAAAGAACATCGATGCTCAAAAGAGTGAGCAATGACACTACTTTTAGATATATGGTACAATGTCCCTACAAAATCTTAGGTTTTAACCAGTGAACTCATTTGGGGAAGAAACATAATCATAGAATACTTTGGGTTGGAAGGGCCCTTAACAATAATTTTAGTTCTAACCCCTGTGCTGTGCTCAGGTACTCCTCCCACTAGACCAGGTTGCTTCAAGCCTCATCCAACCTGGCCTCAAACACTTGCAGGAATGGGCCACACACATCCCATGTCTCATTACCCTCACCGTAAAGAATTTCTCCCTGATATCTAATCTTTCAGCTTGAAGCCATTCGTCATTGCCCTATTACTACATACTCTTGTAGAAAAAAAAGTTTTTCAGCTTTTTGTGTAGTCTCCCTTCAGGTACTGTAAGGTCATAATTATGAACCTTAAAAGAGAAAGGTTGTAATGGCAAGACGATTAAAATTTATACCTAAAATTTGCACATGGATATTGTACTATACTGGAAACCAATGTAAACATTCAAATGCAATCTATCATTCATTCAAATGTGCATGAAGTTTAAACTGGAATTTTAAACCTCATAATGTCAGAAGTATCTGAAATCGACTGCAGGGATTCAGTTTTTGTGCAGTCCAAAGTAAAGACCCTACAGAAAAAGAAGGAGGAAAAAACTGCTGGTTCTCAAATGTTTTCCTCTAGGATATATATATCACTTCTCAAAATATTTTGGAACTGTCAAAAAAAAAAATAATTTACTTAAAAAACTCATTGAATTTATATTAATATTTATTTTAATGACAGCTTTCCAGATTTATATTAAGTGCTTCTATTTTTTCACTTTGACTAAATGTTTGTTTTTAACAGTAAAAATACAATTCCTGAAGACGTGGTGATATAATATTCAGAACAAGTTATGTCAGACATCTATAAAGCTAGCAAGACAGGTAAGTAAATAACTCTTCAGTGTCTAAAGACTCATATGCCATTGCCATAATTTAGTTTTTTTTCTACTCACACCTGACACATCATCGGCAGACAATGAAAAGAAAAGTCTGAAAACATTGCAAAATTGAAAGCAATTGATCATATAGCTTTCATTTAAAGCACATACAAATTTATGTAAACGTATATCAAACTGGTACTGGCAAATTCCCAGTGTCATTCTCATCAATGCTTCTGACTCATTCAATTACCCAAGAAGGATGGCCTAAATCCAAGTCTAATCTCTGGTTTGAAAATCTGCATTTCTTCTTGAGTGAGGATGAGATTTCCTTCCTAGCCTGTCATTCCCTATTGCAATCCCAATGTAATATATAATGGTAGTGCAGAATAGTTTGCAAGTTAACTGCGAAAGAAATTATGTAATCTAAGTCTCTTCTGAACATCTGAAAAAACCTATTGCTCCTACAATATCACATAATTAATTTGTCATCCTATGAACAATCACTAAATGGTATATTATAAGCCATAAAAGTCTCCAAGAAAGTTGTGGAAGAATGCTGAATTCACTCATAAAATGTGGACTGAGCTACAAAATGGACTGAAGGCATAGGGGAAAGAGAATGCTAATAATGGGAATTGCATAGTGAACAGTGTGTTTTATCTCAGCTAAAACAGCAGAGATTTTGAGAAGACTGTCTGCTGTCCTGCCTGCAGTCCCCCATTAGCCATTTTAGTGTAGTGAGTGAACCAACTCTCCAGGTTTTCCTCTAAGATACAGCAGCCCTGCAAATGCTCATTAAAGCACTCTAGCTGGAAATAGGCACAACACAAAAGACTGATCAGTTTAAATATCATAATGTTTCAGTCTAGAAACAATTGAACAGTTAGAGTTGTACTAGTGAAAAAGATCATGATTAAATGAATGTTTTGGTGACTACACTTCAAACATAGATACCTATTTGTCTCGTGTAAACATTGATATTGAAAGCATCTGTTACCTCAGAATTATAGTCAATAAGTTAACATTTCAATGTTCCTCAATGTTCAATGTAATACTCTACTCTTACAATCAGAAACAATAATTGACCTGAGATATTTTTCTGCAGCAAGTAATGTACACAACAGTTGACGTCTGACAACTTTTGATCACACAGCCTCTGATTTTCATTAGTGTTAGTGTCCTGTTGCTTAGATCTTATCCGTTTTGATAGGTTTATACATCTCCAAGAAAATACACCCTCACTTTCTTTATTGAAAGAAAGTGGAAGTCAGATAAAAGACATTACAGCTATCGAATCTCAGGAGTTTGGCAGAAATTGCACAGCATCTTCTGAATACTAAGATGCCAGTGCAAACAACACTTCAAGGTAATTCTATTTGGAGGTCTAGGAGTGTCAGGTACTGAATATTGTAATTACTCTAGCTAATGTGGATGATTAAATGAAAGTTTCTCTAGAGTAGACTTCAGAAAATCTATTATGGCTTTGGTACAGAGGAGAAGAAGAAGATTATGGAGGGATATCACATATATATATGTTTTATAATATATTATATACATTCATATTTAACTTGATACTTTTCCCAAGGGATACTAAGGCACTTGTGGGAGGTTTTTGTCAAGTTTTCAGAAGTGTATATCACTTACTCAGCATTTATGGTCAAAATGGCAAATGTGCAAACTTGTGACATAAAATAACATTCACTTCCACCTTCATAATTGTAGAAGCCCAGAAGATAAGGGGCTAATGTGTGTGTCTCAAACACCAATAGCTGTGGAGTCAACAAACGACTGATGCATAAATACATGCTGTGGAAACAGGCAGGAAAGAACAGGATATGGCTGGAGAAGGGGGCCATATGGAGGTGGGGCAGCACTTTCCTGTGGCAAGTGGCCTGTCCTGGTTCCTGGAGATAAGCACAACAAAGTATGTTGCAAGATCAGGAAAGAGTCAAGTAGCGGGCACGACCAGTAATGGAGGAAACAAGAGCACCAAAGATCCTTGAAGTTCTTCTATCAGTTTCCAGAAAGGTCTAGAAGAATGGACAGTCATGCTAACTCTTGTATAGCAAGTGAGAACCTAAACCCTGGGACAGGGAAAACTTATCCATAAAAACGCATCCCCACAAAGCCTGGATGGTGACTCCCAAGACCCTGGACACCCTGTTGGCCAGTTCAACATTGGACCCAGGGCTGATGATCTCCATTCTTCTTTCTCTCTCTCTCTCTCTCTCTCTCTCTCTCCTTTTAATATATGTCTCTTATCTTTTTTCCTTGTATTTCTCTTACTATTAGATGGTGACTAACTTGTACCAATTTCAATGACAAGTGCATAATTTAATAATAAAATCTGCAAGTGGTTTTAGGCTTCTGACATTAGTTGTTGCTCTTCTACCATGGGCCTTTATGAATCTTGGATGCTTCATTCCTCTTAGGAGTGGGATGTGACAATAATATTTGAAAAAAAAGTCATTCATCTGAGGAATATTTTTCTCACTACAGACACAAGACTGTAGAAATTTTGTTTGTTTGTTTGTTTGTTTTTAACTTTCCATAAATTCTGATTTTATTAACCTTTTTCCCCTCAACCCCTACCCAAATCAATGGAAATCTTCAATGAAGGAATTGAACTTATTTAATGCAATGAAGACTACACTAAAAATTCATGCAACTTCTGAAGAAGCAATTTCATCATCAGAAAACATTGGAACATTGGAATTTGAAGACCATAAGGCTTCACCTGTAAAATAGTAAGTAATGTAATGGATGTTTTCATTTTCCCTGGCTCAGAAATCTCAGGGTAGGTACTATTTATTTTGAAATTGAGTCAGATGCTGTGTTATGGGTGCCTAACTGGTGTATTGCAATTCCTAGGCAGCAGAGTCTGTCCTACTTGGCGAAGTTGTAGTTCTCGTAGCAGGCAGTAATGATGCCTTACACTCAGTAAGGAAAATTAGGTACCTCCAGGGAGCAATTCAGAAAACTAGGCAAGTTATCAGTCTTTCTCTATTGGCAGCATAGAAAAATGCATTATTCTACAATGATTCAGTAATTCTGTGCAGAGAATGGAGCCTCCTCAAAAGCAAAGAATTGCATTGGAAAGAAGGTGTCTGTAGTCTTCGAGTTTTATTCTGCAACATATAAAACTCTAAAGATAAAATAAGATGAAGATAGGATTTATTCTCCAGAATATATTTTCCCCAAGTGTAGTTCTTAATACCCTCAAATAGTCTTAAAGAAATAAAAATTTAATTAATGATCCATCGCTGATTTATCCTTCAATTAAAACTGTTCCATATTCTACTCACATAGAATGCCTCTCTGAGTCTTAGGTGACAAAAAGTGATTTGAAAAGATGGTAGATGAGCCATTTCTTTACAGATGCACTCCACAAAGTCAACACAGGGACTTGTACCTCTAAAATAAGCCTATAGCATAAACACTATATGTCATTAAATCAGGTGTAATAAACAAGACTTCATATTCAAATGATCCTAGTGAAAGATATTGTTAGGAGAAGGGATAAGCAACTCTTCTGCACACAAAGATGGAGTAGAAAAGAAACAGTGTCAATGGGATAAATGAACGACTAACTTCTCCAGGCTGCTCTCAAGCTTATCAAAGGAGGACCACCAGACCATCAAAGTGCCATCTCCACAAGTGCAGGGGAACACACAGGCAGGATGAAAGGCAAAGAAACCCTAACTATAAATTCCTGAGAAGGAACACCTGGTCCAGACTCCTCAAAGGACTTTTCCAAAACCAGCAGATCCATTGTTCAGGTGTAAAAACCTCCAAAATAATGAAAGCAGCCCCTTGCAACACCTTTTTGGACTAAGAGATGGTTATTGCCCTTAGGTGTTAGACACAATATAGGTTGCAGGAGAACAGAATTTTGGTATTACATGAGTAATTATGAATTGTTATGGGATGTGTGTGGGAGGAACCAAAGGTGACATAATAGAGGGATCTACATGGCTTGTGGAAGGAACTACGGTGGGCAAATTAAGAGATAAGGAAATAAAAATGTCCAGTCACATGTATGTAGGGTTTTTTCTGTACAATCTAGAGACATCCTGCACCTGATCACTGCAGTCTGTCCTATCTTCTCATTAGGTTCTACTTTCAGTTATTTTTTCCAGTAATAGGCTCTTAAGCCTATGTGTTTGTCCTCATGTGTGTGTGTATGAGGGATCTGAGTGCCAGCAAGTGAAGTCAAAGCATTGGTCCAGATGACCTGTGTGTCCATGGTGGCAGCAACTGGAGAGACCTGAGTGAGTGAAACCTAGTGATAGGCACCAGGGATCAAAGCCACATGTCTTTGTGATGATGGACAGGAGTGAATGAGTGAAGGAAGGCACTGCTGAAGAGCAAGCCAGGTGAGCTGGTGAGTAGGTGAGGTGGCCTGGTTTCAAGAATTCTCTAAAGGTAAGATCACAAAGTTGGAGGTTGCTGTTGGGTATCAGAGGAGTCCCAGCCAGTGATGGCTGTGGGAGCATGTGATTTTGTGTGTTTGCAGATGTGGCAGGGTAAGACAGTTCTTATCAGCAAAGAGGGTGGAGTTTGTATGTCCCCCACTTGACATCCACTGTGGAGACTGGGTTGCAGGTGCAGCTACTGGGCATACCAGAAACCTAAGCCCAGCTGCTGGAGGGCTCTATACTATACAAACACATATATACAAAACAAACATATATATGGACTATTTTTTCAGTCCTGAGCTGAGCAGCAGGAAGGTGCATTATTGACATTCCATACTGGCCCCTCGTCCTGCTCAGACAGAGACGCTGGTACTGCTCCAGATCAGATAGCCTCATCAGATCTTAATCAAGGTTAGAACTGCCTCTTCATAGTTTACTTCTGCAGTGGTACCAGATTGCAAGATCCAAATTAGAGAATCTCTACCCACAAATTACCATGACAGTTTCTGTAAGCAATCTAAACTGGACTCTTAGCTGTTAGGCAGGCAATGCAGAATAATCAGTCTGTTGGTTCATGCTACTTCTCTGAACTTCATGAACTCTTGTGGGAGGATGCAGAAGTTCTCTTTCTGCTCCCTTGGTACAGCTTCAGAAATCTCCATGAAACTATGAACACAATTTAGACTCCAATTTTGCCACCACTCCTCCACATGCCTTTTCCCTTCCCTTCTTGTGCAGACCATGTGTGTATGACTGTCCATAACAAATATGGGGGAAAGAAATGCTGAATTTGCCACACTGAGAAGGAAGCAAAAGTGTTAAACTCACTGCAGAACATCATTACAGTGTTTGTGCCAGCTTCACAGTAATGCTATAATATGGCTGATGAGAGTCAAATTGAGAAAAAAAAAAATAGATGCAAAAGTAGTCAGAGATCTCATTTAGCTAAATAGATGTGCTAAAGAATTCTCTTTTACATGCAGCAGTAGGAAAACTGAAATGCTTCATGTGAGGCAGAAAGAAGGGACACAAGTCAAAGCAGCTGAATTTGTGGTAGTACCCAGTCACTAGGAGTTTCCTGTTCAGACACTGGCCTGTGAACTTGATGAGGAAAATCCCAGGAAGCTGAAATTGGATCCTAGGCTGTAGACAGGGTACAGACAGCCCCAAAACCCAGCAAGGAACCCTGACACTGGAGTAATATCATGACTGCTAGGATAAGTAACATATTATTAGCTAATTCATAAGTCATATAATTTATATGGAGAAATGAATGAAAATGATTTTTTCATCTAGATAAATCTGCATTTCTTCCCTATTAATTCTATTGTAATGAATAATGCAGCAGGAAAGATTCTAATTATAGAATGTCTTTAATTTGGATAGATTTCATACATTTTTTCCATCTTATTAACCCCAGCACTCTTTTCGTGATGTGGAAGGATAATTTACACTCATTCTTTTGTTTAATTGTGCCACTTACACAACAGGTGCTCTCTGTAGTAGTTCATACCATGTGCAGATCAATGCTGTGCCACTGTTGAACACATCTATATTTAAATTCTTAATAATACATACTCCCTTGTTACATTAAAATGTAGGAAGTAAGAAGTCTGCCTGCAAATTTGATAGGATTTGGTCATGCAATGTTCCCCTTTTTCCAGCTCATGAATAATCTTTAATTAGATATCATTTCAGGATGCACAAAATTTTAGGATTATGCCTGAGATAATGAGCACAAAACTACTTTATGTGCCTATTCCAGAAGAACAATAGTTCCTCAAACCCTTGCAGCTTGTTTTCTCAAGGATGAAGTCAAGACAAATTATCTGGAAATAAATTTTGTTTTAGAGCACCAGAATTGCTGCAAATGCAGCATTCATTGTTCAGTTACTGCAGCCTTTGACCCTAATATTCCTTTTATACATCCTGTTGATACACCCTCTTGAAAACAGTCATATTGTTACTCTATGACACTAATTTGTGGTGTAAAGTTATTGCTTGATTTTGGCAGTGTTTGTCTACTTTTTGTCAACTGTGCCAACAATAGTATGGGAGAATGTAAGTAGCTAAGCTGGGGCACAGTGGTCCTAACCCAAACAGTACTGTGCATCAAGGAGCCAGTGATCCCCAGAATGGCTTACCTTAATATGTGCAGGTCTGTGCTGTATTGTACACACTTGTGGTCTGGCCAGAAGAACTTCACTGATTAATTGTAACGTGACATCCATATGCAGCTCCCTCTTGATCCCTGGCCTTTGTGCCACATCATGTATCTTCTTATCTTGAGGGTAAGCAGCATGTCTACATAGAATGTTCCTCTGCTTAGCAATAGAAATGATGAATAGAGCTGGTTTTGTTAATGAGGAAATACTATAAAATGTCTAAAGATAACGGTGCTGGCAAACAGCACAGAAAGGATCTGTGCAGAATGCCATGCTCTGACTACTAGGATACTGTTCAATCCTATAAAACTTGTGGTTCTCACCATTTGAAGGAGTGTAAGATTATGTGTCATCCCCTTTTTCCTTCTCCTGTAATGTCCAGTAAATGACATTTTAATCAATATCTGACAGAGCCTGATTGCCTTTCTTACTGGAATGCATAACAAGCCCTTGCATCAATGCATTACATTAAGTATTTGATGAATGTGCAAGTCCAGTACCAGTGCCAGAGGCTGGTTCCTTGTCAGCACCTTTCTCCAATCTGTCAAAGTCACACTGAACAGTAACATGCCCCTCTGGCATGTCAGCCACTCCTCACAGTTTGGTGTACATTCTGTCCCATCATCCAGATCATTTATGTTGATGTTAAACAGGGTTGGACCCAGTATTGACTCCTACACTGCTAGTGATTAGCCTCCAACTAGATGTACAAATTGATCATAAACCTCCAGGCCCAGCCATGTAGCCACTTTTCAACCCACCTTAGCATCTTAACATCATCAACTCCTCTTTTTGGAGTTGGGAATCATGTCAAAAGCCTTACTGATCTCCAGGTAGGCAATATCCTCTGTTCTCCCCTCATCTACCAAGCCAGTAATTTTTTTCATAGACAGCAGAAAAGCTTGTGAAGCATGACTCCTCAGTGGTGAATTCATGCTTTTTACTCCTCATCAATTTCTCATCTTTCATGTTCCTTTTATTTATTTATTCTGCCTTAGTACTTATTTACATATGTCCATTAATTATTTATTAGGTCAAAGTATATAAATTTTAAAATTTAACATGATAGCACTGATTTTATTCTTGCTTATTTTGACCACTGAGGGTACGCAATAGTGCTGCTGGAAACACTGGGACAGGACCTCCTACATTATACCATAGCCCTGCAGTAGACAGAGGGAAATGAACAGTAAGAAAAAGCACCTGATCAAACATTCCAGCTCTGAACAAGGGTTAAGGCCTTTCTCCAAACATTCCTGCACATGGTCACATGAAGGTTATCCTCACATTATCTTTGAGTTATTGTGTTTGCAACAAAAACTGAGCAGCACTTTTTTCTTTTTCACCCTTTTTAATCTAGGAAATTAACCCTGGGTTTTGACTAGGCCTATTAATAACCTTAAAAAAGAGTGAAACATAAAAGATTTTACTCCAAATATACAAGTAGTAATATTTGCTTTATCAACAATTTTTATATGAAACTAATATTTCATTAAGTTAGATTCTTTAAAGTACTATCAAAGGGAAACTATAATTTTCCTGTGTCCTATGGGAAAAATATTCTGTCATTTTTAATTCAGCACTAATTTATTAATGTTCAAAGAAATTGTCACCAAGAGGTTTTAACAAAGTTAGGATGATAATGAAAAATTAAAATAAAAGTCATTTGGAGGGAGATCTGGTAAAGCTATTTTCTCTCCTTCAGCCGCCCATTGATTTAAAAATCAGAATGTCATAAGAACAGTCTAAGACTTTAATAGCCACAGCCACATGTTCAAGTTAATTATTAGTGGGTGCAACAACTGACAGCATACAGCAAATCTAATAGGGTAAGTTAGCTTAGGGAAGAATAAAAAAAGGGAAGAGAGAGAGGAAAAGGAGGAAAACTGGCAAAAGCAAGGGCAAGGGAAGATGAAGGCTCACCAGTGGCTGGCCTGGAGAGCACTGGCAGGGTCCAAGATGAGCATCCTCTAAAGGAGGCTCTCCTCAGTGAAAGAAGTGATTAGGAGGAACATGGCAGCTGTGATGATGATTTCTTTGCCCTGCCTTTAACCCCTAGAACTATAGGATTTTGCCATGCTATAATTGTTCCTGTTTGTGATGGTTAGCACAGGTTGACATATACCAATCATTAATCACTGAATATTGATTATCTGTTAAAGCTTCTGTGCACAAGTATTTCTGGATAATGACAGTCAAGTATTTAAGAGACCGTTATCTATTTGCTGTATATTTTTTGGTTTTCTCTATATTGGAGAAAACTGGGAAAAACCCTTGAAACACCTAAAATCTGCCAATCAATAGGAAAGAATAGGCATGTAAAGAGAAGACATTGCTATACCAGCCACAGCCACTTCCCATAATAACCCACCATACCAACAAAGGTGCAGCTGCAAGCCCATGAGATCAGAACAGTATGAGAATAACAGTATGGAAACAGAAGAGAAAGTAAGACCAGAGAGGCTCAGTAAAGCACTGTTACAGCAGCACAGCTGAAAGGCTTCAGAGCTGCAAAGAGCATGCTCTTAACATTAGTATGACCAGTGTACCAGAGCACCTCAGGCACTGCAGTACACCATTATTATATTTTATAATGATGTATATGATTTCATTTGGTAGCAAAAAGGTTAGCTATTTACTTTGTCTTGTTAGTTTTTTCTACTTTTTTGGATAAAAACTCACATTTAACTTTATTACAGCCATATTTTTGCAAGTTCTACATTAAAATATGGAAGAACAGAAGATTACAACTATTCATTTCATTCAGAGACCTAATTATAATTCATCCTCACATTCATGAAATCTATGGAAGTGGCATCATCTCTACTTGTCCAGAATTAAATATTACTTAAGAACAGCGTTTATGATACTGACTTTAGTTTTCCTTTTAAATTGGCTGCGGATTAAATCAATACATTAACATGCTGAAATAAATATAAACACGACAACTGTTGCATTATACTGAATATTAATGGCAGAATAACCAAGGTAACAAAACACCTTGCTCAAAGGCTTTGAAAAATGAGTTGCAAGGCAATTAATAAGGGAAAATTTATTGCTAAGTCTGAAGAAGAATACTTTGAAATGCAATGCTTGCGTAGGCAACTTACGTTTAATAAATTGATCGTGATTTTTCCTTCAAGTGTGTAATGAAAAAACATAAACATTTGCAGTTCAGTTGTTTGAGAACTTAAAAGAGTATACAAACAAGCAGCTACAGTTCTAAAACTGCTTTTTTTTCTTTGTTTACCAGATCCATTATTAAGAACTGCTGTTTAGGCTTTCATTGCATCTCTGTTGATGTTCAAGATGATGAGAATTAATCTTAATTTCTGTGGTCAATGAAAGGTTTTACTTTCATTACTAAAGCCAGCAAATGTTTTAAACTTATCTGATAATTCTCTGTGTAAAAATTTAGGTGAGATTTATTGTTTACTTAGCAGAATTTTGATACACTGAATTTTCATTCCATATTATTCTGAATCTATGTATGCCTCACAAGCTTTCAGTTTGAAACCTGGGTAGCTTTTGTTTAAAACTGACATCTAATGACTGTTGTTCATGTGTATGTGTGCTTTGTTGAGATACTCCTTTAATCAGAAACATTGGAAATACAGACCCTAAGAACTTTACAGTTTTTTTGCAGCTCATGACAGCAAAATATTCTCTGAACTCTATAGAAATGGCTCTCATTAGTTTCCTTGATGGCAGAGTGCACTGGGCTATGTCACATGTCTGTCAAACATATTTAGGTTATGGTTAAGAACTTACAGGGCACTGCTGTCTCATTATTCTGGATGATGATTTAGGTTTACATGCTATTTTGTGTTATTTTGTATTTTTAACTCATGTAATATGAGTTACATGTGTTATTTTAAGATACATGGAGGCTGGATAGGTTTTACCAAAAGGTGTGTTTAAAGCAATTATTTGCTTCCTTTTCTTTTATCCTCACCTTCCTATATGATGAGTTAACATGGGGAATAAAAAGCTTTGCAAAAGAAGTTCACTCAAAACGGTTATAAAATCTGCTCTTGTGCATAATTTTTGTACCAGCATAAGGGATTGACAGAGCTGAGGGTTGAGTACCTCATAAGCCTTAGCCATCAGATCTAGGAATATATCATCTCAGATTTTAGCGCAGAGCAAAAAAATTATTGTAGTCTTCAGAACTATAAATAAACACATGAAGACAATAAGGAACAAAACTAGTACAGGTCAGAATTGTGATTTTTAGAGAGGTGACTTCTCTTTGTATCATATCAATGTCATAAGCTAGAAGGTTACCCAGCATGTGGATGGTCCAAGATTGTGACTGTGCATGCATTGTATTCTGTAATACACAAGACTACAGAGGCTTTTGTCTATTTCAGATTACAAAAAATTCCATACAGTTCACCAGCAGCAAATATATTTTCATAGAAATTACCACTTGCAAGTTTAACTATGGTTAATGAAGTAAATATATATTTATCAAGCTATTATAAGTTACTATAAGCAATCAATAATAGAAACAATCAATTTTATACCAATAATGCATGTAAAAGCAATATCCAAGTACTGTAATGGGTTACTATGAACTTGTCTATTGTGAAGCAAGCTTATAGACAATAGAATTGTGGGTATACTTATGAGAGACATACAATATCAGTGTTAATATCAGAAAGGACAAAACCATCTCAAGGAGCCTATTAATTCATTCCCAGAGGGCAAGACACAACCATCCCAGAAATGGGAGAACAAACTGAACTAACCCCAGAAGTATGGGTGCAGGGCAGTGTGGTTCCCCTCCTCACACAGCCCCCTGAATAATCAGGCTAGCTCAGAGATCAGAGGCTGTGAGGGGAGGAATATCAGGAGATGGCAAAGATTTCCAAAAGAGGCTCTTACCACGAGATAAGTTGGTTCAGCTCTCTTTATTCTGTGATGTCCTTGTGGAGAGCGGGGCAAAAGAGCATGAACAGGAAATGTCAGGGGTCTATATAGACTTTGGACAGGGTGGGCGTCCCTGGCTCTCCGCCAACCCCGTTGGGGCAGAAAGGAGGGTCCAGGGTTATCTTGATCAGAGTCACAGAGTCCTGGGGAAGGGGAAACAGAATGCCCATGAGCTCACTGTAACAGGGCAGTACCAGTACAGTAATACAGTCTCACTTCAGAGATGATCTACATCAAAGACTTTGGAGCAAATCACGAATTCCCAGCAAGAGTCCAAGATACCATAGAATGTTTGTGAAGAGAGTTCAAGTGTCTGCGAAAGAACTAGGGAATTTTTCCAAGAGAGAAGATCCATTTTGGGCAAAAAATAAGTATTTTTTGTAGACATATAAGCATGCATAGGACACCAACACTTCAAGCAGCCAACTGGTTGTTGGCTGTTAAACTTACCTGAAGCAGCATATAAATTAAGTTGATTTTTCTTTTCAGACCAACTTTTGCTTTTCCAGATTGTTTTCCTGTTCTAGCAATTAGAACAGCTCATTACAACTTCCAATTATAATTTTTTTCAGATGTTTCCACCTCTTTCCAGACTATTTTTTAGGTTTTTTTCTTCTAAGTTTCCATTACAGTTGTATTTGCAGTAATCAATTATGTCTCAGGAAGTAGTGGTCTCCAAGTACGCATCTTTATTTCAAAGATGCCAGCTGTACTTCTCAAGGATGCTTCTAGTTCATAGACCTAGACAGCTCCCAGTCTGGCAGGTGTTTTCTCTGTGAGCATTTGAGCAGAAAAATTCTGCTCAGTAATTTTCCCTGTCTAAGTCTCCTTTCTGCTGCTCACAATTGCTGACTCCAAAGACCTTTTTCCCACCACCACTGTCTCTCTTCAGGCTGTGTGTGACTCTTACTGGAGCCCTGGTGATTTAACTAGTGACAGTAGAGTAGGTTTGAACCTACTGCTACATCTCATATAGCAATTCTTTAAACTTCTGTGTTTCATAATGGTCTTCTAAAATCAAATAGGTAACCACAGATAGATATGTACCATTCCTGTGAAGCCTTTTTCTTCACCCCACCCAACATCATCGCCTTCCCAACAGAGAGAATAAATAAGGCAAGAATGGGAAAAGAGAAAAAAAACCACACTATCGCTTTCCATTTGGAAAAATTCTGGACTAAAGGAATGGCGCTTGGCAGCTTTTCTTTAAAAGGCACATGGCAGTAAACCTTAGAATGGTCTAGGCAAGATAGCTGAGTTGCCCTAGGGCTGAGAAATACAAGTGTTGGGGTCCGTGTTTATTTTATTAAGTCGACTGTTAAAGTGGTGCATTCTGCTATCCCCATGTTTTCCTTAAGTGATTTTCTCCCTAAGTTGTGCCCCTCTACCTGGATGTGCCGCAAAGAATCTCCTCCCTTCCTTCCAGACCCTTCCTTGCCTGTCAAGGCAACCCGGCCCCTTTGCCCTGTCTGTCAACCTAAACCCCACCCATTGTTCTAGAAAGTTCCCTGTCCCTCACCTCTGGGACCAATCCCAGATCGAACCCTCTCTCCTCCCATTTCCTGATTTGTGGCATCCCTGAAAACCACACCCTAAGAGTTGCTCATTGGTTGTCTCATTGTGTCCACCCCGTTTTGTGAAGTTTAATAACTCGCTCACAGCCGTGCTCGGGGCTCTTCTTGCCTGTGTTCCCTTCAGCTCTCCTCTCCTCTGTACCCTTCCCTCCCTCACCCAATAAACCTGCTGGATTTCATACTGCAGGAGAGCCTCTCTTGCTCCTTTATCTGATCATTGTTGCACCTCCAGGGTTCTCCACTGCTGGGCATTTGGCTCAGAGGTTCTGGCTCAGGCAATATCCCAACCTGGGGAGCTAGAATCAAGGTCCCGACTCTTGCCATTGCCATCTTGGAGCTTGCCTGGGCTCCAGAGGACAGTGGCATACAAGTACACATAACAATGAGAGAACAAATAACTTAAATGTGGGTGTAAAAGTATGAAAAAATAACTTTTTTTAAACCTGAAATGCAGAGTTAATTCAATTTCACATGGATACAGCACTCTCTGATAAGGGGCTCATGGGAAAGCCATGTATTATTCTGTGAAGTGGAATGACTTTTTTTCCCTTTTCTCTTTTCTTTATATAAAAGTAGGTTCACAATGAGTGTTCTCATGAGAATCAAGTATCTCTCATGGTGCTTCCTAATGTGAATATGAATTTCCTGTCCATACACCCGAGCTTTCTTGAATCTGATGCTGAAAATACAGTAAAAACTAAAACTCATGAAAAATGCATGTACTTTTCTATGGGCTTATAAGTACATTTACTCTTCTCACCTTTAAAAAATCATTATACAACTTTCCCATTCTACAAAGAAGATTCTAAGGGCTTAGTATTCTAGCATATTTTCTTTTTGGTAACTGACTGCTGGACTAAAAGCCTTCCTAAAATGCTTTCAGATTTTAAAAAATGGATCCTTTGTAATGTGGCGTAAGAAGTCACTGTTCTTTGTGTTTTAAAGCTCATCAGCAGGGCTTTGATTGATGCCCAGAATCAGGTTTTTAATGAAATCCGTGGCAAACAAACAATTTAGTTTGGTTGTTTTTGTTTTGTTTTTGGTTTTTTGTTTTTATTTTGGTTTTTTGGGGTTTTTTTGTTTTGTTTTGTTTGTTTTGTTTGGTTTTTTTTTTTTTTTGCAGTTGCACTCACAAGTCTGTATATAAGTCTTCAATATTTATTATGTATGTAGCTAGTTTTGGCAAGATAGGTGAAATTTCAACATTTGTGCTGTAAATGCACAGCATTTATCTTGTTTTAATGTTTTATAGCACCAACATAAAGTTAAATTATGCTTTCCTGAGCAAGTCTTACTTCCAAGACCATCTTGAATATCATCCTAAAAGTAGTGAATAGACACATGAAACACTAGAAGGATAAAGTCCTCCCATTTTGTCACTACTTTAAAGAAAAAAAAGGTGAGGGAAAACCCCGTTTCTTTATGTTGTACTGTATACTTAAGCAACTCAGTATTGAGCTTTATGGCAATGCAGTAATTTCTCTCAATCTTATATCTTCTTACTCAGTTTATTGTCACTTTAGGAGTGGAAAATAATAACTCAGAAAAAAATGAGTGTTTCTTCTTGTCAATTAGTCTCTTGAAAGAGTCCACTTATGTTTAGAAACATAGTTCATTTCTTAGTCCCAGAAATTCAATCCATTCACATTCTTTTGGCAATTCCATACAAAATATTATTTGTTTGGTATTTTGGATTTTGTGAGGGGGGAATTACTCTTTGTTCCTGGTTTGTTTTTTTTGTGTTTAATTTTTTTCCCTTTATTTTTTGGGTTTTTTTTCTTAATAATTTATCTTTTTCAGAAGTATTTAGCTCTTTTTTTAATTTTTTTGTCCATGAGATGATACACCTGATAGAGATTCTTGTAGAAGAATTGTAACATTTCTTGTGAGCAGCCCAGGTATAGCATTTAATGTTCTCTCTTTTTCTTTGGAGATTTTTCATCTTCTGGAGGGAAGAGAATAAGGAGCTGGGACTGGGGGAAAACCCAAGATTAATATATTTTTCTTTAAAGACCACAGATTCAAGACATCTCAATCAGGCATTAAATACCAATAGCAAGTAATGAAAATAAACTAAAAAGAATTTAAATAGAGGTAAAAGTAATCATGTAACAGCTTTTTAGTAGCTGGTGGGGAAGAGAAACAGACAGAAAAAGTATACTTTGTGGTTGAGGTAAAAGAGTTTTATAATTGATCAATAACAATACTAATAACAATTGTCATGAAAATAAGAGAGAAAGAAAGAGAAAGGGGAATAAGCCCCAGGACGTACAAGTGATGAGCAATGCAATTTCTCACCACCCACAGAGTGGTACCTGGCCAGTCCTTGAACAGTGATGGTCAGTCCCCATAGAGCTCCCCCAGCTTACATATTAGGCCTGACGTTCTATGGTATGGAGTATCCCTTTGGCCAGTTCAGTCCAGTTCAGATGTCCTGGCCATTACAGCTGTTTGCAGCTCCTCTCTGGTAGAACTGGCAGAATAGAAAGCTAAGAAGTCCCTGACTGAGGATAAGACTTTCTCAGCAACAACTGATTCTTCAGTGTGTTATCAACTATATTCTTCTTCTAAATTTATATCCTAACACTGTACTACCTACGAGGAAGAAAGCTAAGCCTATCCCAGCTGAAACTAGGACAGCCTGTTGGACCTATATATATAGCAAATAAACATAGGTAACATAAATTCTGCTTCTCTCTTTAGCTAAACCATTCACTTTTATTTTTCTGAGCTCACCACAGAGCAGCAGCTGACTGACTGTCCATGTCACCTAGTTATACCATACCTCTGTCTCAGCACAGCCAGTCCTAACTAGCATTAAATCAGAAAATGTGTAATCAGCAAGTTTTGTGCCCTCATCCCTGGCTAATTTGACATACCATTTCAGGCACAGTTTGGCATAAAAATGAGGAATTTCTCCAGGCGACAGCTATGATTTCATGACAGTTTCCAGATTTGTCAACCTTCATGAAGTCAGATTCATAGGCCTGTACAAAGGCCTGTATGGGAGGGTGAATTCCTTACTTCTCGGATAAAAATGGTGTTGAAGAAAAAATGCATTTTATTAATTGTGGGTGAAAGCACAGTTGAACCTTTCAGCTATGAAAGTTTCCTTTCATGGGTGATATATCAGCACATTATCATATCAACCATCAGTTTCTCAGAAACTGAATGACTGATGAATCAATGCTTTTACTCTATTCAAACTCGACTTTCAGTGGTAAACTTTTGCCCAGCATTTCATGCCTTTTATAAGAAAATTTCTACAGAAGGCAATGTTTAAATTCTTACATTTAAACATATAAAATCCCCAGTCCAGAGAAAGTGCAAAAAATCCCACAAGCCAAAGTCAGTGGATGAGCCTCTGCAGAGGTGACCAGTGATGTTTGGAAGGACTTCTGAGGAATGAAAAGGATTCTGGAAGTGAGGCAAACAGAAATAAAAGGAATGTGTGAAGCAAAGCCAATGCTATTGAATGACAAAGGTGCTTGTTTGGTGGACTCTTTGGCATGAAAAAACATTCACAGCTGCTGGTACTTAAAATTCTCATTATAAGTCATGCCTTGCTTCTTTGGCAATTCATTCCTTCGGAACTCAAAGCAAAAAATCAAGAACAATATTTTAATTTATTTTGCCTTTCACCCACTTCCTAATGGGAACTATTTTGCTTTATTTTCTAATTTGAGTGCTTATGATTGAATATTTCTTCAGCTAGTTTTCATAGAGTTTACTGAAAGAAAAGAATTTCATTGATATCCTCCCATTGTATAATCTCTAAATGTCAATATTAGAACATTTATAATTTCAATTATGTGTACCCATAAAGCTGTTATATTGGAACATACAAATTGTACATGACATCTCATCTTTTAAGCTAGTAAATCAAGTAATTTCCTTCGCAATTTCATTTGGAAAGAAAATGTAATTGGTAGTCCAATGAAACCTACATTAGCTTGTTCTAAATTCAATCTGGGAGAAAAAGAAAAAAAGAAAGCAGCAAAATCCTGCTGCAAAAAATCACTTTATTATAATCTCAACTACTCCAATAAGCCAGTGGCTGTACTAAGCAAAACTCTACTGAAACAATCATCAGACAATTACTAATTCTGAAATTGCTCAGTTTTTATGCTACCTAGTATTGGGGTTTATTGTTTGTTAATAAGCAAATCTGCTTAATATAAGGATTTAAAAAATTTATTCTTTTGTAAGAGTGAAAGTCTCACACAGACATCTGGAACTAAAAGCAAACTTCATTATAGAACCTTTGGCCATGGGAATTACTTTCTTTAAATCTGTATAGGTGCTTGACGATGGAAATATAAAAGAGAAAGGAAAACAGGTGTATAGAAAAACACTTAAATCCTTTTCTAAATACTTAAACTCAGATTTGTATGACCTCAACATATTTTTGAAATTTAAAGCTGAAAACGCAGCTTTCAGCTACTCCACTTCCATTTAATTCAGTCTTGACTTTATTTTCTCTACAACTCAGTGCTATTTAATCTCTCTGCTATGCTGACACACATGTAGGACCCCCTTCTCCACTACATGAATTCATAAAAGCACATTCACATAATGTGTCTAACTGAATTCTCTCTCAAGATTTAGTGCAGCGGTGCCTACCAGAATCTAATAAAGAAGGACTTTTAAACATTTACTTAAACTTGATGGTTTTATTTTTCTTTAATATTTTATTGTTGACTACATAATTTGTTCCTCAAATGTATTTATAGGAATAATCATTATACTACTCCTTTTTTTCTTCTAATTTTTTTTTTTTTATTCTTTGTTTTTTTCCTCTACAACTCCCTGTTACTCCAGGGGGCGGGAGGGTAAAGAAAGAAAAAAAAGGAATTCTGTACATTGAGAATATAGTATATTAAGGATAAAAAACATACTGCTTCAATGGACAATAGTTCAGTGGCTGAAATTGCTAAGTGAAATGGGATATTTTACAATTAAGTTACAAATCCTTTTAAATATTTGATATTAATTAAAAATGCGCAAAAGGTTTTTTCTTCAAATCTGTGGGTAGATACAATATACGTAAAAGGCAATTTGACTACTTTCTTTTTAATATGATGATGTACAAGACAAATGTGAATACTTGTTTAGGTTCCCAGGATGAAAGCCAACATACAAGATGCAGAATGGCTTTGGCAAAATTGTCAGGGTTTATCTTCTTCATTGGGTTTGGGGTTTTTTTTTCTGTATTTCAGAAACCAAAAGTAACAAG
This sequence comes from Taeniopygia guttata, assembly GCF_048771995.1. NCBI lineage: Eukaryota > Metazoa > Chordata > Aves > Passeriformes > Estrildidae > Taeniopygia > Taeniopygia guttata. The sequence goes on along the minus strand of NC_133024.1, from coordinate 93,077,290 downwards.
AAACTTAATTATTGTTATCCAGTTTATCAAGAATTAATCAAATGCTCTATGTTGATATCTATTTTTTTAGTTCAACTGGTCTATACGATATTTCAAAACTTTCATGTCAGCAGATCTAAGTGAAGTAAAACTTTGGACGGGATCATAAATTAGCTCTGAGCAGACAGCAAGGTAAATTCTTTAAAGAGCTTCAATAAAGCAAGAGCAAATGCTTTGAACTAAGGTTGTTTAGACTAGGCCATTTCTTTTTGATCACTGTTGTGTCAGTTGGCTTGAGGTTGTTCTTTAGGAAGCTTTGGGGCCTGGAAGACAGATTTTATCTAGCCAACAATCTACCTCTAGTAAACAGAAATCAGTGGTGAATATATGCCCTAAAAAAGCAAGTAACTTGAAAGGTTTTTTTTAGCTTTGATTTCTCAAATGCAAAAGTGAGACTAGTATTTAAAATAATGACATATTAGGTGAGAGAAATTAACAAAATATTTTTCTATATTTTTTTATCAAAGAAAAAAATTTGTACGAACAATACAATCTGTACATATATTTAAACTGTACTGAAGGAATTCTATTAGCAAGTAAATACACTCTAACTTTGATTCTTTCAAGAATTCTGAAGATGCCTGTTGTGGTTAATGCTATCTCATAGTATGCTAATGGATTTGAAAAATCACAACTGAGAGAGAACTGCCAAAGACAAACTGCAGTGCTTATGCAGTAGTCTTAGAAGTTCATGTCAGATTACTGTTCAGAAGTTTGACATTAAGCTTTTACTTTGATGTCATGAACTGCTGATCAATTAGAAAGCAAGCTTTAAAGGTACAATATGTCTTGAGAAAAATCAATAACTCTACTTTGTCCTATTTGAAAGATAAGATGAAAATTTGCAACTGTCAATGCACATTATTTTTACCAGAAGTGGGAAATTCAAGACATACTAAATGGCTACTTGTAGTTAATCATGTGCAATAAAAGGTTTAACTCAGACCTTCTCACCTACTTTGACAGACAACCATTGCAAAACAAAGACCTTAGTATTGATAAAAGTTTTGACTTGGCATCATAAATGGATATATTCATAATTTCACCAGAGCCTATGCACTTCACCCCTTAAAAATATAAATCTAATGCACAGTGCTGTATGCTGCTGCAGAGGCCAGAATCTAGGAAACAGAAAGACAGTTTTTAAAGTTTTCTACAATACTGGGGAAATCCCAGATGGACTTCAATGATCCTTGTGGGTCTCTTCCTACTAAGGGTATTATATTATTATATTATTCAATCCCTCAGTTACATGCTGTAATTCTGGTGGCATGGATTTTTAGTCACTTTCAGTAGAAATCAATTTATATTGGCCCTGTGCTGCTCCTAAGTGCTTTCTGAGAACTGTCATCTTTGACCAAAGTGTATCATACAACTAGCTGAGATAAGGTCAGGCAATATATTAGTTATACTCAGAGTTAACTGACTTCTGTATTTATAAGGTTTATTTCAGTTATTTCATTCTAAAAAGCACTGGATTAAGAAATACTATTACCTGTATATCTTTTCTAGTACTTGGCAGAGATAAGCATTACAATGGTGAAAAATTTGCATCTATGAAACTTTTACACTTTTTCTAACAACGTTCACATTTTCTCTTTTCTCATTTCTTTTGAAAAAAATTTAGAGAGTTGAAAATATTCCTCAGCCTATGGCTACCCACCATCAAAACCATAGTAACAAAGTTTTAAATATGTTAAGAAAATAAAAAAGGATGGACAAGTCAATCAAAATCCCTCGTGACCTTAAAGATTCCTTCCTTACTTTAGAAAATTACCCGTAAAAAAAATCCTATAAATCAGTGTGAAAAGTCAATTGTTTACTTTTGGCTTGGTTCTCTCAGACTCATGGACCAGTGTGATGGCAGTGACAAACCAGACCTTAAAACTGAAGGTCTATCACAATTTAAAGACTGTGCTTTTAACACACATAGCTGTCCAATGCATCCATATTTGAGTTATCATTTAGCAAAGAAGTAATGATTGTGAAGTCAACTGACAAATTCTGATGTAACAACTTGTTCCAATTCCATGGATCCTGAACCACTTCATAAAGACCTTAAAAGGTCTTTCTGAAAACAATGAAGTCTACTACCTGCTGTCACCTTCTAAGTGATCAGAAGTTGTTGTTTCTAGAATCACAAAAAAAAACCAACAAAAAAAACCCAACAAAAAACCAACAACTTTCAGGCATAATTTGCCAGCGAAATATTGTCTGACATGCATTTGCTCCTTAAATGATGTTAAAAATTTAAAGCAGCCAGCAATATCACACTGTTAAAATTATGATATAGAGGGACTAGAGTATTTAGAACTCCAAATGTATAACCACCCATTCCTTGAAAGCAGGTCAATTCAAGGAATTTGCTTTTTGCCCTAATCTAACTCTATTTCTTTTATGATGGACCCCTGGAAACAAACAGGAGCATGAGGACTGAAACTTTTCGAGGAGTAAAGATATTTTATCTCTGTTATCTGTAAAATAGGTTCTATATAACAACCCTATCTCTATGAAAAAATCCTTGACTTTACATCCACAGAGAATACCATACTTTGGTTGTTTTAAATATAAAGGTTGACAAGTAATCAACTGGAGCTACTGTACAAATATAAATTTTACGTTAAAGCCTCTAGTATGTTTTATTCTCTTTGTGTGTACTAATATTAATCTGATTTTATATTAAATACTCTTCAAAGTATTACTGAAATGCTGCTGTGACATTCATACTCCATTTTCCTGCATTTCATCCTTTACAAGAGCATGAACATCTGACATTTAAGAGACTTATAAAAGCCTATATATGTCAAGAGAACTAAAGTGAGTGCTATTCTACACAAATGCTCAGAGAGAAAATTGTTAAAAAATAAAATTTAGAAAAATTGAAATAGTGAAGAACTCAGACAAGAAAATGGAACATCATACTGCATTTCTGCAAAGCTTTAAACTGTTCAAATTCACTGATACATTCAGGGAATATCTATAGTTACATATATATTATCACAATATCTTACACCTAACATGTAGATCTGGACAAGGAAATATTTCCATTAACATTGTAGCTCATATTTCATTTTACTTAAAAAACCTGGAGATCATACAGAGTGAAAAATCAAATAAAAACTTATCTATTCATATGGGTCATAAATATTCTTCAATGAAATCAACATGGTCTCTTGCTATGGACCAACTCTTATATAAAAACTTTGAGTCATTTATTTCAAAGTACTCTGAAAATTAAAAAGATCCTAAGAGTCTGGAAATTCACTCATGAGAAATTAGATGTCTATATCTAACACTGAATTTGCCATGTTAAACATCACAAGTGTGATTTCTTTTAAAATGCAAGACTCATAGGAGGTAGATTGGTAAATCATTACATAGTGGTAAGCAGTTGACAAAAAGCACCAAAAAACAGGTAAGTGTGAAAACAATCAGAATTGAATAGAATAGAATAGAATAGAATAGAATAGAATAGAATAGAATAGAATAGAATAGAATAGAATAGAATTATTTCCAGGTGGAAGGGACCTACAACAATCTTCTAGTCCAAGTATCTGACCAATTCAAGGCTGACCAAATGTTAAAGCATGTTACTAAGTGCATTGTCCAAATGTCTCTTACTTCCAAGAGAATCCTTGTATTAATTCAGGCTGCTTTATATTCAAGAATGTAATATTTCTGAATACAGAGGAGAATCTGACAGTAGGATAATGAGAAAACTCCCTCAGCTAGAAGGTGAGAGTCATATGATATGCCTACATTGGTAAATTAAATGTACTCAGGGCTGTTCTCTGGCACTTAGGTCAGCTTTATTTTTATAATCTCTTAGGAAGAGTAGCAGCCTTTTGTTTAACTAAAATTGTTGCTCAAAAATCTACCAAGTTTCTAGTTTCTTTCCATGCTTTCTAGTTTCTTCTTTTATCTTCTTTATCCAAAGAAATTCTGAGCACATCTTTCCAACTAATTAATCTCAGAATTTAACAGTTCATTTAATTGTTCGTCTCTCAGTCAACTGGATGTGACTCCTTGCCAATAAAACTTGAATGCATTGATATTATATTTAGTTCACTGGCCTCAGAAAAATCCCTTAATGGATGATATTTCTTAAAACTTTGAACTTGCTTCTTGATTTTTAAATACTTATTGCACTATAAATCATCTTACATGAGAGAGTATTAGACAAAAGGAAGTACATGTTCCACTTACCATTTCTGAATGCAGATTCTCTGTTCAGCTCTCCTCCTTCTCTATTTAAAAGAAAAGGCAAACAGAAAACATTTTTGAGCCTCTCATTACCCTAACTTAAGGGAAAACCTCCATCCAGCTCAATTTATAAGAAGGCTTTGCAATGCACAGTAGAAGCAATATAATTCTATTATAATAATTCTCTTCTAGTAGAAGCAATATAATTAGTGTTCAGGCAACTTTTGCAAGTACTGATCATCTAAATCCGAGGTCTTTGCAGCAGAACTGAAAATATGTTCAGGTTGTTGAAGAAATTTGGCAATATAATGCAACATTTTTAAAAGCAGGTCAAGAAGTTGTTTGGCCCAATAACTGTTTTTGATTAAGTTTTTGTGCTGATGAAGAGCTGTTACTCAGGGTTCCTCAGTAAACTTGCTCACAGACATCATACCTTTCTGTTCCTCATGCTCCATCAGGTAGTGTAGGAATATTAATAGCTGGAAATGATTGGGCTAGCAAACTATTGGGAAATGCACTGTTTTACATGCTCTGTTGGAATCCCAGTTCTTCTTCTTTTTTCCTTCCCCCCCCCCCCACTATCTTTACATGTACTCAAATAAACCAAGAGTATCTCTTACAAAAAATTGATTTTCCTTCCAAGTTACTTTCTGTAGGTATCTTGGACTTCCTCCTACAGCAGTTGCAGATTCTGAACAAGACTCATTAAAGATATGTATCTCTATCAGGATGGGGTGGGAAGGGGCAGGAAGGAGAGACATGGAAACAGACAGTGCTAATACCAGAAAGAAGGATCTATCATTTTTCTCCTACTTTTGTCAAGAAAAACATAACACGTCTTAAAGGAAAAATTGTGAGATAATGCTTAACAATGACTGACGAATTAAGAGTTGTTCTGTTACCTTCAATTACTTCTACTCATAGTTTATTATTGTTATACCTCAGGAAACCAGACCCCACTCTTAAAAATGTATTTGTTTGACAGCATACAGTGACTCTTATAGAGCATACTATCTTTTGTAATGCAGTGGAAAAAACGCTGTCAAAAAAAAAATTAAAAATACAAAACCACTACAAATTTATTCTTTATTTTTAACCACTCCAGGAGTGATGAAAAATCACAAAACTTAGGTAAAATCACAAAAAATATGCAAGCGGAAAAGGTCAATGAGATTCAAACTTGGAACCGTAAGCAGCATAAAAGAAACCTGTCTTTTAACACCAAAACTTTGCATTTCCATCAAAGCATATTGAATATCTAATGATGCATAATAATATCACATGCACTGGATAAATGCTAGGCCATTGGCTTTCCTTCCTGTTTCATTTTTCGAAGTTGATATATTAAATGTATTAAAGTTGATGTATTTCAAAGTTGATGTATTATAGTTTCTCATGTTTCTAAGTAATTAATCTGTTTCCCACAAATAATAACTCTGTTTCCTATGACCAGGGTAACCACAAATTGCCAATATGTTTGGACATTTTTTGTTAATACAAGAGAGCAGAGCAATAAAGTGTACACTGTCAGTGTCTAATTAAACCACAGCTTTTGTTTCTTCTTTCTTTTCAAAGAATAAATCTTGGCTTACTGCCACAGAAGATCTTCCTGTAAAGCGAGTTTTGTTAGTCTTCTGCAGTTCAGAATTGCACTGGAAGACCTACATTTTTGGGGTGTTTTTTGTGTTTTTGTTTGTTTGTTTGTTTGTTTGGTTTGGTTTGGTTTGGTTTGGTTTGGTTTGGTTTGGTTTTTTTTTTTCCTCATGACTATAACTCTTTTTCCTAGAAAATAAGAGAGCAATATGTAAGCTTCCCCTCAAGCATTGTGCACAGTCTGCAAATACATATTACCATTCATTTGGATAAAGGAGAATTGACCCCAGTGTTACTATCTCTATGCTTTCTAAGCAATTCAGAGAGCAGAAGTCAAAGAAGATACCCGTGGACTTAAAAGTGAGAAGACCTCAATGGAAACACAGAAATCTTGTGAAATGAGACCTCCGTACTTTTAAATTTCAACAAAGAGAGAGGCTTGTTTTTTTCATAAGAAGATTAATGCTATATACCACATTAATTCCAGTAAAACGCAAATGTCAAATTATGATTTCCTATAGCTAAAAAAAAAAGGACTTGTGAGACAGACCTCAAATGGAATGTATTTCTGTGAAGTTGAAAGGAACCGGTTTATAAAAGGGAGACAAGTGTAGTGCAAAGCCAGTGTTCAGTGGTGAACAAGCATATGGGTTTGGTTTTGCACCAAATAATACTCTTGAGTATTTTAAATTTATATATTTCACCCTCAGGAGTTCTGAATATTAAGGAAATTCTAAGACAAAAAAACCTAGAAGTGTCTTCTCTATTACCATTTCCCAATGAAACTAGATGAGATTGATGTCTGAATATTCCTTAGGATGTGGTTACTACAATGATGGTATTTTCATTTACCTTTTGCTGGTACTCTAAACTTTATTTCAACTAATTTATTGCAATTCACATGCAATTAAAGAAGTAATTTTAATTTTTTTTTATTAAGTCAACAGAATTTACTTATATATTCTCAATTAAAGGAAGAGGAAAAAAAGAAACAATATAGAATAAATTAAAATAAACAAAAGGAACTGGGTAGACCTATCTGGGCAAGAAGTAGAACAATTAAATCATTAATTGTTCATCATTGACTAATCATATGCAGATGACTAGTATCATTATAGATATTTGGCTATAAAGTGTATGAGAGCTATACTAATGTGTCTGAATGCCTTTGAAGTCAGATGAATTCCTTAATGTTCTTAGATACGTTTGTCCATGAATGGAAGTGCATTTCAACTAAATGCCTGCATGCACATGTATCTCCAGATACAGCTATTTAATCTTTCACCTTGTTTAATTTGAGATGATGCACCTCAGAAAAGATTATTCTTTTCTTTAGCATGTGTTTTGGAATAATATCACAAACAAGTTTTAGCAACTTAGTTATATTTCAAAAACAATTTACCATGATATTTTTTTAGAATATCTGTGAGTACTTTAGAAGATCAGTACAACACCTTAATTTCTAGTTAGAAAAACAGAACCCAAACTTCTGAGTCATAAAATTACATTTATTCACTGATCCCAGATGTGTTCCTTCCATGATTTACACACTACCACTGGAACCTTGCAACTCAGATCCCATCTCAACATAGTCCATGAAAAATCTCAAAGAATCAATATAGGAAAAAAGAATGCTAGGCCAAATCAGAAGCCACAGAGGACAACATCCAGCTGAAAAGTGAATAGTGTTTTCCACAGGTAGAGAGGTGAAACAACTTCCCAAATGCAAACTGGAAAACAGTAGATGTATATTATCAGATTTTTTTTCAGTGGGAAAAAAAATTCTTTTCTTTTGTATTCTTGGAAAATCACTAGTATTCTAAGTGGTGATTGTGGTCTTTAATTTGGCATGATACCTTGCACCTTACTGTAATTTGGCCAATATAAGCCCTCAGATAAGTCTTTAATTACCTTGTCACTTGGTATTTTTACACAGATTGCGCCTGTGTAAATTTACAAAGTATTTGTCAGGATACCAAAACTGAACTGTGAAATGAATTAGGATCTTTATTTCAACTGCTGCAGAAGTTGGATTTTGTGTAGTGGATGAGCTGAGAATGGCAGAAGGAAAAATGATCTTTGCCTGGGTAATGCAGATAAGCACCAGTCGGGTGCTTTCAGTTCTGTCTCTGTGATGACAGGCGAGTCATGTAAATGAACGTTTTCTCAGATGCACACTAAATGTATATTTTTCATGTTCTGAATACCACTGAGAACTGCGAATCAAATTAGCAGGCATGCTGAATGCTTAGTAGCAACAAATGCCATTTAGTAGGGAATACTTCAGGAAGGAAAAGTGCCAAAAGAATAAATTAAAAATCAAAACACAGACATTTAAGCTTACTGAACATTAGCTTTGGTGCTAATGTTTTTGAGTCTTTATATTCATTAATCCTATCTCCACATGCATTGTGAAATCTTAAGTAAATGGCTATGAAGATCCAAAATTCCACAGTGACATCATGGTAGAAAATACCATGAGATAATTATTAACTTTATAACTAATATCTGAACAGTATGAAATAAAATAGGATAAGGGCCATACACAGAGTAAGAAAAATGCAAAGGGGCTTGGAATAAGTCCTTTGAGATATATTCCTACAGGAATAACATGGAATCTTTAATAAAAGTAAAATCTGAAATTAGACTTCCTCGAATACACTTTGTATACCATTTCATGTTTCAAACTATAAGAATCTTCAGTGATAACTGGTGTGAGTCTAATTTTACATTCCAAGATAAAAGTTTTGATCCATTTCTGTGGAGTGACATCATCCTATTAATAATGACCAAGTTGTACTGTCAAGCATTTTCCATGTTCAGGATGAATAACTGAAGAGCAGAGAAGAAGGATGCCAAAAGGCCTTGTGTTCTGCTTCACTATGGAAAAAAGACAAGACAACACTGCAAGTATTCCACTCACCACTGACAAATATTATGGACTAAATTTTCTAGAAAGTCTGCAGCCTTAGTGAGCATTTGTGTGTTTGTCACTGTCATTCCAACCTTAATAAGATCACAATTAACCTTTAAAGCAACACTACAATACTTTGCATAAGCTTGGATTAAATTACCCTTGTAAAACACAGCCAAAGCTGTTAATCAGTTTTATGCCAGACACCAATGAGTCAACATTTCAAATGCTGCATTATTCTTGTTACTGGCATATGTTAATACAGGAAGCAGTTCTGTGTGTCTTAGGTGTTTGTGTCTGGCTATCCTTCATGAATACTTACAAAAATAAAGGATATTCTATCTAATCTACCAGATAAAATGTAGCTGTTGACAGTGTTGTGGTAGTAGGGTGTTTAATCATAATTCTGAGTGTATGAGCACCAAGAATTCCCACTACAAAGATTCTACTAATTTCACGATGTTCATCTTGGATGTTGATGAAATTTCCTGATTGATCTTGGATAATTTAATTAGTATAGAAAACTTAGCATAAATCAAAATAAACTGACACCACCACCAAAGTTTTCACCTGCAGTTTTGGTAGAATCCAAAATCTAGACTAAGAATTCTAACTCTGCTTTAAGGTGAAAGCACAAAAGAATGTATATGTGAAATAGCTGCATCACCTCAAATTCAATGGAGATATGCGCTTCAACTCCAGTTGCCTCATCTGTAGGTCATGCTATTTCCAGTGCTATTTTCATGCTATTTCTGATGCTCTGCACTACCTTGCCAGCCTCCAGTTGCTGCCCTGGAGGGCATGGATCCCTTGTAAACAATATGCTGCATCTGAACACTCCATGACTCCTACACCTGCACATTTAGGTATATAAAAATATTTATAAACCAATACGACTTCCAGCAGGAGACAAATATTTACCTTACTTGTCTAAAAAGTACATATATAAAGAGATTTAGATACAGTTGTTAGATAGATAGGATATATCATAAAGATGGTCTTCTCTTTCATCTCTGCTAAGCAATCTCCTCTTCATTTTTTTGTTGTTTCTTCTTTGAAACTGAGCCCTTTATTGCAAGCTGTTTGTCATGAAGCAGTTCTGCATAGGTCTGACCCCTGCAAAAGGTAAATCTTCAGTAACTTTTTCTTTACTGGCTACCTTTGCTATTTATATGATCAAGTAAAGTTCATAGTATTTGTTTCTAAGGAATCTTTCGACCCTAAATATTTCCTAGGCGGTGTACATAAAGTAATCAGTAAATTCATCATAAACAGGGAAGCTGTGAGTTATATATTTTATACAGCAATAAAATCTTTGTACTGCAGAACTGTATATTCTGATGAAAAATTCCACGTTTTACAAAATAAAGCTATTATAGAAATGCTTCAGAGAGTTTTGCTTGGAATACAGTCATCTGTAAAATTTGTCTGCTTCACACAAAATTTATCCACATCTACAAGCCTCCAAGGAAAAAAAAAAAAAAACATAAATTGGCTTTTCTGTACACCATGATGTTCAAATCTCCTGAACTTAAATGTATGAATTTTGTGGGCATAGACCAAACTTCTCTGCATCCTGTTCAAGGACAACCTTGCTGTGGCTGAGTGTTCATCTTCTACTCTGTGCTTTGTGCTCTCCCCAATAGTCTTGTGTCAGGCCAATTGTCTGACAGGCCAGAAAAGGGTAGGAGTACAAAAAAGGACTGGAGCTGAAGAGGCAGGCATACTTATTAAACACTGCACAGCAACACTTTTTTACTTTTTCCCCAGAAACTTGAAAGGAAGTTATGGTACTGCACCACAGGCCCAAATCATACAGTTGACCATGACGGGTAAATGAGGTTTATAGAGGTCTTACACCTCCTTTATCTCTGTCTCCTTGGAAATGAGGTAAAAAAGTCAGTTATAGTGAGTGTATGTATGTGGAATTTTGAAATGCAGAATCTTCTCTTCAAGCATTAACGGTGACGTTGATTTTATTTCTGCATTGTATGTAAGCAAGGGACAGCTATTTTGTCATGGTGGTTTGTTTGGTTTTTTCTCCCAGAAAGTTGTATCAAGTTCTGGGCAAGTATAAAGCAAGTAAATTGCAGACTAAAAACCACTTATATAAAATTTAATTACAATATTTAGTAATGCTCTTATGTTCTTGTGCTCCTTTTAAAACTCAATGGGAAAATTAAATCCCCTCATATCACACCCTTTAGATAGTAGAGGAAATGTACTAGGAGGGATTATAAATTGGAGTCACAATTTACTGAAGAAATCTTGATAAACACAACAGTATTAATAAAAGATTGAACAAGGGAGAGGATGGTTTACCCATAAAAAGGGTGTTCAGTTGTGAAGACTGGCCTAGAACAGAAGCTAGACAGAGCTAAAGAATAAAGTAGGTAATTACTAAGTGGCCTCAGTAGATCCACCTTGGGCACAGGAGCCCAGCCAGGGCTACACCCCAGGTGAACCCAAAATGGCCACAAAATGGATGACTGGTCGCAGATCTCACACTTTTATGTTTTGGTCCATTAGCATATTGGAACTAATTGTCCAATTACAGCGTTAGCCCATGAAGTCCAGTCCTTCTTGTTTTCTCTCTTCGGTCCACCATCGCTTATGCTTTTGCAGCTAAGATCTGGATCAGCTGTCCTTGGGTCCCCAGCTAGGCAAGGAATTGTTTTGTCTACCTACTCTGTAAAGAGGTCTCACTATCCCCTTACATGAAGCCCAAACCCACACACTAAAGCAGCACAGAATCTGAAAATGAGAGCAAAAACCTGAGGCATCAGCAGCAGGGACCCTCACTATGCCATGTGGCTCTGGAGAACAATGAAAGGAAAAAAAATTAATAAGGAAACAATGTTGCAAATGAGTTTCCATGGTTAAATACTGTCCTCCAGTCAGGAAACCTGGGAAAAGAAAACATGGAAAGCTATTTTCTCTGGAACAGGGTTTTGGTGCTGAGCTGCTCATCCCACGTCACCTGACAGGGGCTCTCCCCCATCAGCAGTGATCTCAGGTGATGTTTGTGGATGGGGACTTGCAGGGTGACTCCCGCACCCGAGTGAACCCAGCAAAAGAAAAAGAACCCCTCCATGGTTTTTAAAAGTAGTAAAACCACTCCTTTCCATGACTGAGCAAGAAAAATATTCTACTCCTGACACCTCAGAATTCCCTGCTCCCTGCTCTCCACAGTGATGTGTGTGGTATAGAATAAACAGCGCCAGGACTGCACCTCTTATCTCTGCATCCAGGACAGTTACACAGCAAAATGAGATGCTCAGGGTGTCCGGAAGTTCTGATGTTTGTCTTCAGGAGCAAACTCAAGGGAAGTAGCCTTGCTGATGGGAAATACATAATAAAATATTTTGGGTTTGGTTTTGTTTGTTTGTTTGATTGTTTTTTGCTTTATTTCACTGCCTTTATCCTGAACTATGACATTTCTCCCATCTTATTTTCTCCCCCACTGTGTCCTCCTGAGAAAGGCAAGTAATAAAATGGTTTGGTGAGCACCTGGCATCCAGCCTGTGTCAACCTACACAAGAATCCCTGCACCTCAGAAGCATCTCTGTATCATTCCAGATACACGGTGTCTGGAATAAAGACCTTGAGCATTTTCTGTATTTCTATGATTGTTGTTCAAGTTAAATTTCAGTTGCAAGACAAAAATAGATCCAAATTCAGTTTTATAAATCAGATTGAACCTGAAAGTCAGAGAGGGGAAATATGGTTTTCCCTCTCAACTCTCATGTTTATATATAAGCCTAAATCAAACATGACAAAATCACAACTAAAGGCTTCTTTGCTGATAACCTTTTACGCAAAGTAATTGGTTTAGACAGGTATATAAAAAAGACAGAGCTCAAATTTGTTACACAGGATCGTGCACCTACATTTTTCAAAGATGTTTAGGACTGACTTCATATAACAGGTGACCTTATATGAACTTTCATTGCAATCCATTGTTAGTTTAGAAAGCAGTGCTGAAGTGACTTGATTATAAACCACAGGTTAAAATAATTCATGTGAGTCATATTTCTGAAATAATTTTTTTGATTGTCAAAATGGTTCTCTCAGGGAACTTTGATGCAGGTGTTAATATTAATAGCACCATACCTACCATACAGCACATACCCTTCTGGGTTATGTGCTAGCTGAAATATCAAGGTCCTACTCCAACCTTAGGAATGGTTGTAGTGGAATGAGAAATGCGTGTAGTTATGCAAAACACTGTGATGTGTAAAGATTCAAAAGAAAGATGAGGCACAACTCAAAATAAGGTCTGACAAAAATAATAGTGGTTAGAATTAATCTATAACATTTCTTCACCATTTATTAAGGAGGTTTGCCCTTCAGCTATCAGACTGGCCCTGAGAGTTCTCAGCATCATCTCACAGACCTGTTTGGGAGCCAGAGGCTAAAAACAAACCAACAAGCAAGCAAACAAAAAACCAACAAAAATGATAAATAATATTATTTCCATCTGTCATCAAACAGTGACTCTATTGACGTTTTAAAATCAATCTGCAAATGGGAAATAGTGAACTATAGAAGACTTTATCAGAAGGTTTACTCGCTTGTCCAGT